>NC_091466.1:28306126-28512409 GCF_027789765.1 Dendropsophus ebraccatus
ACAGCGAGCAAGGAACACTCGCTTGCACCTTAAGGGCTAGTTCACACTACGGAATCCGCACGGATGAGCTCCTGCGGATTTTGTGCGTAGGCAGATTCCGATGTCTGCCCCAAAAAGAATAGCAGATGGCGGAATGTAGCATAGAATAAAATCTATGGACGCCCAGATGGTTCAAGTGGGGGCGCACATGGAATCCACCAGAGCTTATCCGCCAGGATTCCATTGTCTGAACGCGCAATAATGTTGGCTGTGTAATAGGGCCATTACTCTCACTCCAAGTGGGCTATGTACTTGGATCTACTCACTATGAGGTCCATTATCCCAGTTGCAAATAGATGACTTAGTGTGACAGCTAAATCTAAGTGAGTAATGTACCAGGTACATAGACCCACTATGCCGTCCATTATCCCACATTCTCACACTGAATAAGCTATTTGCAAGTGATTAAATGTACAGAGATCCATGTTATAAAAGAGCAGATATACTAGGTACATAGATCCACATTATAAAAGAGCAGATATACTAGGTACATAGATCCACATTATAAAAGAGCAGATATACTAGGTACATAGATCCACATTATAAAAGAGCAGATATACTAGGTACATAGATCCACATTATAAAAGAGCAGATATACTAGGTACATAGATCCACATTATAAAAGAGCAGATATACTAGGTACATAGATCCACATTATAAAAGAGCAGAAGTACCGGGTACATAGATCCACTTGGATTTAGCATCCTCACACTGAGTAAGCTATTTCCAAGTGAGGGAATGGACAGGGTACATAGATTTACTTGGATTAGAGGCAAACCTAAAAGTATGTTAAGGACTTGTGATGATGTCATGATCATTGGTCACATGACCATGGTCTCCCAGGTCCTTTACCTAGGGGGCGGTGTAACTGAATATGGAGCACAGGGAGCTGCTGGAGAAGAGAAGAGACTCCCTCTTTCAGGGTAATGGGTGACCCGGGAGACAATCCTGTCCTGTCCTGGGGCTGAGAATAGGGAAAGTGGTGGTGGGGGGGAGGAGAGATACCACTAGAAGGGGAGGTGAGAGGAGTCACTGCTGATATTACTGGGAGGAGGAGAGTAGGGCTTAAAACTGCCAGAGTACCTATGGTTGACTGGATACCAGTGATGCCGTAGAGCTGTGGTTGCCTGGATACCAGTGATGATTAGTACCTGTGGTTGCCTGGATACCAGTAATGCCTTAGACCTGTGGTTGCCTGGATACCAGCGATGCTTTAGAGCTGTGGTTGCCTGGATACCAGTGATGATTAGTACCTGTGGTTGCCTGGATACCAGTAATTCCTTAGACCTGGGGTTGCCTGGATACCAGAGGTGATTAGTACCTGTTGTTGCCTGGATACCAGTGATGTCTCGTATGCGTTGGTTTCCTTGATACCATTGATGCCTAGCATCTCAGCTTTCTTCAGCACAGCACACGTGATGCCAGTCGTGCGCTGAGCGCTGTGAAAGGGAGCAGCCATTGGCTCCTTGCTGCCACTGTCAGTGCTGAATTTCTTCATCAGGAGCGCTCACAATTAGGGCCAGCTCACATGGAGGCAAAGTTGCCGAATCCCGCCTGCCTCAGCGTGTCAATGGGATGGCTCGTGTGCCTCCGCTTCCACTGCTCTCCGCTCAAAGAATTGACATGTCCACTAGCCATCCCATAGACACACTGTGTGACACTAAGGCAGGCGGACATTCCGCCACTTTTGCTCCGTGTGAACTGGCACTTAATAATGCCACTTGCAGCACCCGGTGTGGGGGGAGCGGGACAAACATAAATCAATATATATAGTGTTTGTTCTCCATCTTTGCTTTCTCTTACAGATGAGCCGGCTCTGTAGCTGGCAGCAATGCAGTATATCAGTGTCACTATGTGCAGCATTTACACTCATCAGTCCTGATCACATAACAATCATTTTACAGCATCACAGTTCATGATTAATGATGGTTTTATTGTTAATATTCTCCTTTGTTATAACTGATCATTTATCACTACGATTGCTCAGAAACAAGTGAATATTGGTGATATTTAGCAACATTTCATGGGTGATTAAAATGGTGTATTCAAGCATAAGCTTAGGGTGCATCCACCGCTAACTGCTCCTCCCTCATCACTGACTGCTCCTTCCTCCCTCACAGGCCCCTCTTCCATCACTGACTGCTCCTCCCTCATCACTGACTGCTCCTCCCCTCACAGGCCCCTCCTCCATCACTGACTGCTCTTCCCTCATCACAGGCTCCTCCTCCATCACTGACTGCTCCTCCCTCATCACTGACTGCTCCTCCCATCACAGGCCCCTCCTCCATCATGACTGCTCCTCCCTCATCACTGACTGCTCCTCCCTCACTGGCCACTCCTCCATCACTGACTGCTCCTCCCTCATCACTGACTGCTCTTGCCTCACTCACAGGCCCCTCCTCCATCATTGACTGCTCCTCTGTCACATACAGGCCCCTCTTCCATCACTGACTGCTCCTCTCTCACTTACAGGCCCCTCCTCCATGACTGACTGCTCCTCCCTCATCACTTACTGCTCCTTCCTCACAGGCCTCTCTTCCATCACTGACTGCTCCCGTCTCACTTACAGGCCCCTCTTTCATCACTGACTGCTCCTCTCTCACTTACAGGCCCCTCTTTCATCACTGATTGCTCCTCCCTTACAAACAGGCCCCTCCTCCATTACTGAATACTCCTCCCTCATCACTAACAGTCCTCTCCTCTATCACTGACTGCACGTCCCTCACTCACAGGCCTCTCTTCCATCACTGATTGCCTCTTCCTAATCAATGACAGGTCCCTCCTCCCTCACTCACAGGCCCTTCCCCATCACTGTCAGACTCCTCCTCCATCACCAACTGCTCCTGTCTCATGAATGGACAAATGGACCCTGACTTGGATTACACCAGATAGCACAATACTCCCTTCGAAATGATCGCGCAGATGACCAGATTGGCAAGGTCCTGGGATTGCAGTGATAGGGCTAATAGAGAGCACTCTAAACAACAGGTAGATACAAATGGAATTTTTTTTACTGAACAAGGGACGTGTTTTGGCTCTCGCATCTAATAGAGTTTACAAAGCCTCAAATCCAAAGTAATTTAAAGGGGAAGCCCCATCTATTAGATGCGAAAGCTGAAACACTTGTTCAGTAAAAGACTCTCCGTTTGTATCGACCTGCTGTTCAGAGTGCCCTCTGTTAGCACTATCACTGCAATCCCAGGACCTTGCCAGTCCGGTCATCTGCAGGGCCATTTCTAAGGAAGTATTGTGCTATCTGGCGTAATCCAAGCCAGGGTCTATTCATCCTTGTTACACCTAGTCGCTGACTAGAGTGCATCCCGGCCAGCTGTACTGATTCCCCTGGATATAATAGCTCTGCATAGAGCTGTGCTTAGTGCACAACCGACTAAGGTGAGTGTGCAGTTACAGGCACTTTGTCTGCACTGTTTGTCTGACCTACTTTATACCAGGGCTGTAAACTCGGAGCTAGTTTTGGGTGGAGTCGGAGTCGTAAAAAAATTTACCCACTTCGACTCCAGCTTTTAAATAATCTTATAAAATTTATATCAAAACAATTCTAAAAATTTTTAAGTTTTGATCATCAATATATTTTATGAGCAACATTCAAATAAGACACTGCCCCTATTAGATAAGGGTGATCGGGAAAAAGTTGTCGGTCACTATTTGCCAGTATGTTTCTGAGCTTGAGTCCATTGTTTGGGTGGAGATCTGTGCTGTTCTCTTCCTGGATGCTGGATGACTGTATATGAGCAGCCGTGTAATGAGAAGGAGGAGGAGAAACCATAAATAGTGTAGACTGTGTGTTTGTGCGCTATGACTGCAGCAGGTTATGTGTGTGTGCTATGGCTACAGCAGGCTGTGTGTGTGTGTGTGTGTGCTATGGCTGCAGCAGGCTGTGCATGTGGTCTATGGCTGCAGCAGGCTATGTGTGTATGTGTGTGTGCTATAGCTGCAGCAGACTATGTGCGTGTGCTATGGCTGCAGCAGGCTATGTGTGTATGCTATGGCTGCAGCAGACTATGTGTGTGCTATGGCTGCAACAGGCTGTCTGTGCTATGACTGCAGCAGGCTGTGTGTGTGCGTGCTATGGCTGCAGCAGGCTGTGTGTGTGTGTGCGCTATGGCTGCAGCAGGCTGTGTGTGTGCTAGGGCTGCAGCAGGCTGTGTGTGCGCTGTGGCGACAGCGGGCTGTGAGTGTGTGCTATGGCTGCAGCAGGCTTGTGTGTGTATGTGTGTGTGCTATGGCTGCAGCAGGCTGTGTGTGTGCGCTGTGGCTGCAGCGGGCTGTGAGTGTGTGTGTGTGCTATGGCTGTAGCTGTGTGTGTGTATGCTATGGCTGCAGCAGACTATGTGTGCTACGACTGCAGCAGGCTGTGTGTTTGTGTCTGCTAGGGCTGTAGCAGGCTGTGTGTGTGTGTGTGTGTGCGCGCTGTGGCTGCAGCGGTCTGTGAGTGTGTGTGTGCTATGGCTGCAGCTGTGTGTGCATGCTATGGCTGCAGCAGGCTGTGTTTTGGCTATTGAAATTAAAGGGGTACTCTGGGCAACAGTGAAAAATCCAGGGGGAAATTGGGGTGGTTGGTTCATAATAAAGAAATTCTATTTACCCGTTCCCGTGAAACCCATTATCCTGGTCACGCCCCTCTGGGGGGTGGACCTCTCAGACTTCTGCACATGTGTGCACATATACAAAATATATATATATATATATATATATATATATATATATATATATATATATAATGTTGGTCATTCTTTTGCTAAATTCCCCTCTTTGGTGACTGGTTTTCAGGCCAGGCTGTGAAGGCCTCATCTCCTGGAGCAGCAGGAGAAGGATACAGGTAGAATATGAAGCGATAGAGGAGACTGACAAAAAGCTCAACAACTGGAGAACGTCCGGCAGATGAGGAGCGGGCGTGACGCCCCTGAGGATCAGATGGGGACAGAGACGGCTGAGCCGCAGGTATCACCACATACATAGACCCACATTAGATTTCCACTGTGGTTATTGGTGTGGAAATGGCACAGATTTTCCCTTTGACAAATAATCCCACAAGATTTCTGCTGCACTTAAAGGGGTAGTCCACCAAAAAAATTTTTCTTTCAAATCAACTGCTGCCATGAAGTGCCAGAGATTTGTAATTTACTTCTATTAAAAAATCTCAAGCCTTCCAGTACTTATCAGCTGCTGTATGCCCAACAGGAAGTTGTATTATTTCCAGTCTAGAGAGCAGGAGAGGTTTTCTATGGGGATTTGCTACTGCTCTGGACAGTTCCTGACATGGACAGAGGTGGCAGCAGAGAGCACTGTGTCAGACTGGAAAGAAAACACCACTTCCTGCTGGACACACAGCAGCTGATAAGTACTGGAAGACTTAAGATTTTTTAATAGAAGTGAATTACAAATCTCTGGCACTTTATGGCACCAGTTGATTTGAAAGAAATTTTTTTTGGGTGGACTACCCCTTTAATCCCTCCTTGACTGGAGTGCTGCAAAATATTTTTAGGAAACAAAAGATACGAAGATGGAAAATAAAGATATTGGGGGAGATTTATTAAACCTTATGAAAAACTATATGTTTCTATAGTGCATGGAGCGCTGAGGATGAGTAGGATTCTTGCTGTCATCCTCAGCACAATTTCTGTTGAATTAGGAGATTAATCCGTATGCTAATAAGTTGTTTTGGGCACTGTCCAGCCCGCTCTGCTGATATTCATTAGGGGGGTGGAGCGGCCAGGGGGCAGATCAGTACATGCTGGAGCTGTAGCCCCTCCCCCAGTGCACCAAAACAACTTACAACTTAGGGATTTAACTCCTAATATCACAGAAATTGTGCTGAGGATGAAGGGAAGAAACTTAACTTCATCCTCAGCGCCCTGTGTGAGAGATATCACCAGTAGTAATAGTTTCCCTTTAACATTGCAGTACAAAGTGTATAACACTGTCATTAGTTCTGTAGGTGTTCAATAGATGACAGATTCGCTTTAAAGGAATTATCTAGGATTAGAAAAACATTCTTTCAAAAATAGCGGCATACATGTCCTCAGGTTGTGTGTGGTATTACAACTCAGTTCCATTCACTTCAGTGAATCTGAGCTGCAATTCCATAAACAAACTGAGGACAGGAGTGGTGCTGTTTCTATAGGAATACGGTCATGTTTTACTAATCCTGGATAACCTCTTTAAGGTTTTTAGTCTGGTTTTGCTAAACAAATAAAGGATTGTTCTGGAGACTCAAAAATACCCCCCTTAATTTACTAATACATTGCTTTAATAAAGTTACATTACTTTCTAAGATAACTTTATTAAAATAAATGTATGTATTTTGGTAGCAAATAGTCGACCATTTATTCATACATTTCCAGCAGGAATAAAAGGAGTGACACAATGCAGAGCGCTCAGAAGAGACGCTCCACAATTGCTTTCAGGAATATGAGTTTTTCCTAAACCAGACATGTCAGGAGAGCTGACCGATCCTCCAGATCCTCTGATCAGTGCTTTACTCTCTCATATAGTCGGCAGTGTGATAACTTGTGTACAAATGATTCTGACCACTGCATGGCGGTATTATTGGCTGTATTGTTCTTTGTGTAGCGGTAATGGATACTTGTCACCTGTGCCTGATCATGTGACTTGGTGTTTCCATGGTCCACTGTTATTTTCCTTCTTATGACCATAGTGTAGTTCACATGTTTAAGCAGGTATCGAAGACTGTCATAAAGTAAAGCAAGAGTGCCGTGACATGCGTTGTGTACTGAAATAGGAGGTAACACCCCCCCCCCACACACACACACACCTACACCTAATGGGGAAATTGCCTAACTACCGGGGGCATCTACTTATGAGGGGTGATTAACCTACTGCACTTCTGCCCCTTCATTCTAGCAATCAGTAAGGGTCTCAGCACCTTTTCCCCACCCACACAATCTTCTAGCGTGTCACTATGACATATCAGAAGTTTGTCCAAATAATAGGAAACCTTTAAAAAATGTTAAATAAAAAATATAAGAAAACTGCCCACTTGATGAAAATTTAACTCACCCCCTTTTTCCCATTTTTCAAATAAAAATGTAACTAAAAACAGCCAGACTTGGTATCACCATGTGCGGAATGATCCGGACACTACCTGGAAGTAAAGACACAGACACAAAGATGTAACGGGGCAAAAAAAGATATTTTATTTCAAGTTATAGGGAGAGTAATTTTACATGTATGACTGTGGGGGCTGTGAGGCTGAGATGATCCTGAGGAAGGCAAAAACCCCTAAGAGGGAAGAGTCAATTGTCCTCAAGGGGAAAAATTCCTTCCCGACCCCAAATGTGGCGATCAGAGCAAGTCCCAGGATCACAGCCGCTATCTATGTGTAGTGCATGTTTATGTGTATATATGTGTGTGTGTGTAGTCGTCATGTGTCTGTGAGGTGCGATACTTACCAGGCCTGTAGCGGAGAGTTCAGGGATAATAGCACTGTGGTAAGATCACTGGTGTCAATGGCCCCAGGGCTACAACAAACAGCTATTATTCCTGAACCCTCCAGGTGCCAGATGGGAAATACTCACCGGCTGCTCCTGGGGTGTAGAGGGTCATCAGGAGGTGGTGGTTTCTGATGCCAGCAGACGTGAATTTACTGTGCAGCGGCAGGAGGGGGTTAAAGGAGTCTTCGCCTCCTTTTTCTGATTTTAAAGGGGTCCTCCTTTTCCCCATTTGAGGCAAATGAACCCCAATGATGTTAATGGCGCCTTATTTGCCTTTTGATGTTACAGTGGTTATCTGGGGAGCCGAAAAGGCATTTCCTTTCCTCTCTCACCGGCATCTCACTTCCAGTTTGGTGGCATCTCATCCTGACAACTTCTGACCTGGCACAGAGGTGGCGGCTGAGGTGGGAGATCAGGTACTATGGTGTGATCGCCACATGTGGGTGAAACCAGTCCCGCCGGTAGTGGCCAATGTATCCACAGTGTTGGAATGTCGTGTGTACATTGGCTACCACTGGTTTCACCCACATGTGACAATCGATGCCCAGTACCTGCCCCACTGTCTCAGCCCGCTGCCTTTATGCCAAGTCAGATAGTGTAGAATGAGAAGATACCAAACCGGAGGAGAGACAAAAGGAAAGATAATGCCTTCTAGCTCCCTAGCTAACTTGTCTAATGGCGCCTCCTCCAGACCCCTCTAGGTGTTCTTAGAGTCTAGTCCTCCTATTTTTGATGGTAAAAGGGGGCTCCTCCTTCCCCTATATGAGGCAAATAAATCCTCCTGATGTTATGGGCCCCTAATTTGCCTCTAGATGTTAAAAAGGGGTTATCTGGGGAGCTGAAAAGATATTTCCACCATTACCAGCATCTCACTTCCAGTTCGGACTCATCTCATCCCAACATCTTCTGACCTGGCAAAGGTCTGAGACAGTAGATCAGGTACTATGGTGTGATCACCACATGTGGGTGAAACTCACCGCCAGCAGTGGTCAATGTACGCGCAATGTTGTGATGACATTGGCAACATTGTTTGTACATTGACCGCCACTGGTTTCACCCGCATGCGACAATCACAACAAAGTACCTGGCCCACTGTCTCAGGCCGCCTCCGTTTTGCCAGATAAGAAGATGATGGTGCAAGAGGAGACCAAACTAGAAGTGAGACGCCGGCGAGGAAGGAAATGCCTTTTTAGTAACCTAGTTAACCCCTTTAAGGGCACCTCCTCCAGACCCCTCTAGGTGTTCTTAGAGTCTAGTCCTCCTATTTTTGATGGTAAAGGGGGTTCCTCCTTCCCCCATAAGAGGCAAATAAATCCTCCGGATGTTATGGGCCCCTATTTGCCTCTAGATGTTAAAAGGGGTTATCTGGGCAGCTGAAAAGATATTTCCACCATTACCAGCATCTCACTTCCAGTTCGGACTCATCTCATCCCAACATCTTCTGACCTGGCAAAGGTCTGAGACAGTAGATCAGGTACTATGGTGTGATCACCACATGTGGGTGAAACTCACCGCCAGCAGTGGTCAATGTATGCGCAATGTTGTGATGACATTGGCAACATTGTTTGTACATTGACCGCCACTGGTTTCACCCGCATGCGACAATCACAACAAAGTACCAGCCCCACTGTCTCAGGCCGCCTCCGTTTTGCCAGATAAGAAGATGATGGTGCGAGAGGAGACCAAACCAGAAGTGAGACGCCGACGAGGAAGGAAACGCCTTTTTAGTTGCCTAGATAACCCCTTTAAGGGCACCTCCTCCAGACCCCTCTAGGTGTTCTTAGAGTCTAGTCCTCCTATTTTTGATGGTAAAGGGGGCTCCTCCTTCCCCCATGAGAGGCAAATAAATCCTCCGGATGTTATGGGCCCCTATTTGCCTCTAGATGTTAAAAGGGGTTATCTAGGCAGCTGAAAAGATATTTCCACCATTACCAGCATCTCACTTCCAGTTCGGACTCATCTCATCCCAACATCTTCTGACCTGGCAAAGGTCTGAGACAGTAGATCAGGTACTATGGTGTGATCACCACATGTGGTTGAAACTCACCGCCAGCAGTGGTCAATGTACGCGCAATGTTGTGATGACATTGGCAACATTGTTTGTACATTGACCGCCACTGGTTTCACCCGCATGCAACAATCACAACAAAGTACCTGGCCCACTGTCTCAGGCCGCCTCCGTTTTGCCAGATAAGAAGATGATGGTGTGAGAGGAGACCAAACTAGAAGTGAGACGCCGGCGAGGAAGGAAACGCCTTTTTAGTTACCAAGATAACCCCTTTAAGGGCACCTCCTCCAGACCCCTCTAGGTGTTGTGAGTGTCTATTCCTCCTATCTCTGATGGTAAAAGGGGGCTCCTCCTCCCCCATGTGTGATAAATGTATCCTCCGGATGTTATGGGCGTCCCATTTACCACTTGATGTTCCGGACGCCTCCTCCTCCAGACAGCTCCAGATGGTCGGGTGTCTTCTCCTCACTCTGGCGGGCCGGTGTTACCTAGATAGGATATATAACAAGCAATGTGTTAATAATGACAGGTTACATATATAGGCTCCATATGAATATACAGTCAGAATAAAAGTGATCTGAGGTGTGATGGGATTTTGGGTACTCACCTTTACTCCTCCTTGGTGGCGCAGCAGCAGCAGAACAGCGCCCGCAGTCTATAAGGGAAGGAGAAAAACCAGCATGACTTTCCTGAGATCAGACCCGTCAGCAGTGATGGGGAATAGACATTACACTGGAGAGAGGGGACTCAGTGCTATCCTAGTGGGTGAGATACAGGCGGCACCATGTCACTTGTATGTCTGTATTATGTACATGAGGCCTTTCATGGTTATTATATGTGACTGGTAATATAATATATAGTGATGACATGAGGATATACAGTGCAGCAATAGAGGTGTGTTATCATGTAAGTGTATCATCCCATATATTTACCTGGATAAGATGGATCTCCTCCTGCTGCTGCTTCTGCTGAGGAGAAGTGACCAAGAAATGGAGGGAAATCAATGGTTAGTGTAAGGAAACCAGAATTTCTGAGCACATTATATAGAAACAATATAAAGCAAATGTATTCCTATAGCTGGGCCATCAGCTCCTGCAGCTACATGTATTATAGTCAGGTCTAGTTCTATCCTTCCAGCATTTATTACCAGCTCTATTCACTCCTGCAGTAATATAATATTCACCATTACCCACAATAGAAATTAGATCCACCTCCAAATAGAGCGCCCCCTGTCCTCTCTATACAGGATGGTAAATAACAAATCCTTGTATTCACAATGTTATCAGCTTTGTTTCATTACCTGGGGATCTCCTCAGTCGTCGCCTCCTCGTCCTCCTCTTCTTCTCTGTGTATAGAATGTAAACCATCTCATATATAAATGTATTATTATATCACACATTATATGGTTCATTGTAAAGAAAGTGATTGCAAAGGTAATGGATTGAGCTGTACATTGCTGTATGCATTTACCATGATAGTACTATATATGTCGGGAACAGACAAAAAAAAACATGTATTCACAATACATAAGCTTTGTTTCATTACCTGGGGATCTCCTCGGTGGTCGCCTTGTCCTCCTCTTCTTCCTCTTCTCTGTGTATAGAATGAAAACCATCTCATATATAAATATATTGTTATATTACAGATTATAGAGTTTATTGTAAAGAAAGTGATTACAAAGGTAATGAATTGTACATTGTGTTGACCATAGTGGTACTATATATGTCAAGTAAACTAAAGTATGAAGTGTATGGGGACCTTAATTGCTATCTCACAGTGTCAGCAGTTTGGTATGTGAATAAATGCTGTTCAAATAAATGGAAAAATATGATGCTATGTCTAACTAGAGCGCCCCCTATCCTGTCCTCCCGCAGCTCCTCTCTCTATACTGGATGGTGAAAAAATAAACATACAACACTATAAGCTTTGAGCCCTCACCTGGGGATGTCCGCCGCCTCGTCCTCGTCCACGTCTTCGTCAACTTCACTGAATATAGAATATAAACCAGCTCATATTTATACATATATGAAGATCTATTAAGACCCGTGTATGCCCAGGGGCGCACATTGGTAAATCTGCCCCATAGATTTTGGGGATATGTGACTACACAGAGTTTTGAGTGGGGAACTCTGATCTCCATGGACTCATACTGTCAACCCATATAATGTAGATGATTTTATCTCTTCTTCATACTTACATGATGGTCTGCAGGTTAGGGTGCCAAGTTCGTAGTGGAAACCGGCCCTTCCTGTAACAGAGAACATAGGTTTGGTTAGGATGATTTTTACTTTGTCCCATTTGAAACTTTCAGAAAATGTTATTTATTGTGACGTCTCAATAAAAACATGAATTCCACTAATGATATTTATTAACCCCTTATCATCACTGCCAGTTGTCTCCCTAACACTGTTGCCCTATTTTTAAAATTTGACATGAACAATTTTTCATGGCAGTAACTTTTTTTTATGCCTCTAAGTGATTCTGACATTGTGTTCCATGACACATCAAGTGGCAGTGTTTTTTTTGTAAAACAGGGTGTGTTCACATGTACCAGATCCGCTGCGGATTCAGTACTGTGAAGGTGAATGGGTCCCATACATGCAGCGGGGCCACGGCTGTGTGAGGCTCCCGGCTCCCCTCACTTCTCTTCAGCCAATCAGTGCTGCCGTGCACTGATTGGCTAAAGAGGAGCGAGGGGAGCCTCACAATGCCGCGGCGCCGAGCAGGTAATGTATGCTCGGGGACGGGGCTGCGGGCTGTGGCGGGCGGCGGTGGATCCGCTGCGTGTATGGGACCCATTCACCTTCACAATACTGAATCCGCAGTGGATTTCGCTGCAAACTCGCAGCGTGAAATACGCTGCGGATCCAGTACGTGTGAACGTACCCTAAAAAATCTAAAATTTCTTGAACACATAGGATTTTAGTTGAAATTCTCTACTTGCCTGATAAATTAATTATTATTGATAATTTACAGAATAGTTACCTTATGTTGGCAAAATTTTATATTTAATTTTAAATTTTGTTTAGAACGTTTAAGAGCTTAAACATTTAGTAGCAGTTTCGATATTTCAATGAAAATGTAAAAAATATTTTGGAACCACCCTATTTCAAAACCTGCACCCCCTAAACTTGCACCCCCTCCTGAGGAAAAAAAAGCAAATCAACTTGTGTCAAAATTAATTAAATTTTCTTTTTTTTATTCCCTCATTTTCTAGTTTAATAGTTTTTTCTCTCTGTAACATAGCAGCCGGTGTTGGCAGAGAACTGCAACTCCATATTTATTCCCTGATTCTGAAGTTTGAGAAATCTGTTAATAGCGTCTCTAGAGCTCCACATGTCTGACACATAGGTCTTAGACACCAAGGAGCACCTAGTGGATTTAGGGGTCCCCTTTTATTTAGGATATTATGTAGGCCTCATATCAATTTGCAGAGGGCTTGGGGTGCTAACATATTTTTGTGTGAAATGTTGATGTTTGTTTTTTTTGTGCATTCTAGGCCACATATGATCACTTTTTATTCTATTCTTTTATGGGGTGAAGCAAGTAAAAAACAGAAACAAACAAACTATGGTAAAAATGATTTATTTGATGTCATTGCTTTTTTTTGATGTAGTGTTATTACCTGAACATCCATGGCGCATCCATGATCTTCATCTTCCACCTATTACATGACAAAAAAATTGCATATTATAAAGGAAATATTAGTCAGTCCTCCAAGTGCTGCATATTGGGGAGGTTTTATAGAAACTGGTAAATTGGAAATCCACTGCCCAGATTTATTAAAACAGATGATCTGACTATAAAAGCGCTCTTAGCACTGGGTATTTGGGTTTAAATATTTGAAAAATTTGCGTAAAATCTTGGTTAAACTATGTTTAACGTACAATATGTGAGTGCACCTTTAAAAAAGTCTTCTTACTTTTCTTATATTAAACCAATGGACATTTTTTAACATACCCAAGGTGACGTTGCTAGTTGTCCCTTCTGTGTACTTGAGTAAGTGTCTTAAAGGCGCGGCTTAACCTCTAAAGTGCCACCGCTCCGATTCCTCCCTGCCTTTCCCCTATCAACTTGACTGATTGTTTTGGCTTGGCCGTCAGTCATGATGATAGAGGAGACTTAGTTGAGACAAAGGGCCATGTTACACGGACTAATCGGCAATGTAAATGAGTGCCGACCTGCTAGATTGTCAATCATTTACTGAGCCTAATACACGCCTCAATAATAGAGCAGCAAGGGCTGTTTATATCTTTGGCGATGTCCAAGCAGTTCTTATATATAAAGTATATACATGTGCTTCTGCTCGCTTCCCGGTATACATGTGCTTCTGCTCGCTGCCCGGTATCTTCCTGGCTGCTGCTGCTGCTGCCAGGAAGATACCGAGGAGCAGGCAGAAGCACCAGGGAGCGTGGAGCATAGGCTTGTTGGTTTTAGACGAGACCCCCTACAAACATGTCTTTGTGACTGATGCAACTATAATATTACTGTAACATATATTACTATGAGATACTTACACCCAGTTCTCGAACTCCTCTCTGATTTTTTCATCCCTGTTAGGGATAGAATAGAGAAGATAGTGAAAACCTAACACACATCAAGGGACATCAGTTTTCTAGGAGAACTTCATCAATAAGAAGACAATTTAGGCATTCTCACCATGATCGGTGTCTATAGGGGAGGAATTATAGGGTCACACAAGTTTTATGTTTTAATTTTACATTTAAAGAAAATGCTGCAAAGTTTGCTAGAAAAAAATGCAAGTAAAAGCAAGCAAAAATTTTTCTTTCAAATCAGCTGGTGCCAGAAAGTGCCAGAGATTTGTAATTTACTTCCATTAAAAATCTCAAATCTTCCATTACTTATCAGCTGCTGTATGTCCTGTAGGAAGTGGTGTATTCTTTCCAGTCTGTATAGCTTGTGAGGTTTTCTATGTGGATTTGCTGCTTCTCTGGACAGTTCCCATCCCAGACAGAGGTGGCAGCTGATACCTACTTGAAGAGTTTTTTTAATAGAAGTAAATTACAAATCTCTGGCACTTTGTGGCACCAGTTGATTTGAAAGAAAATTTTTTCCTGAACTATTCCTTTAAAAAAAAAAAAACTAATTAAAAAAAACACAGATTTTTGTAGGCTTGTTGTTACTGGCCTCTCTTCCTGTCAATCATTCTGACGAGTGTGCTGACAGGCAGACAGCGGTGACTAGATATGTGCACCCAGATGACTACCTCCCCGTCTCTGCCTGCTGCACGCTCTAGTAGTCAAACCTCTTTTTCCCTGGTATACAGCTTCTGCTGCGGCTGGTATGTGCCCAGGCTGCTCAGGAGCTGTATACAGTGCTCCAGGGAACCATATCAGCCCAAATGTGCTGATTGGTTCCCTTTAAGACGAGACCTCCCTGCAAACATGTCTATGTGACTGATATAACCAATATATTATTATAATATATTTTACTATGAGATACTTACTCCGAATCCTCCTCCTCTTCTTCGATGTCTTCATCACTGCTGTTAGGGATAGAAAAGAGAACATAGTGAAAACCTAACACACATTACAGACATCAGTTTTCTGGCAGAACTTTAATACTAGTTGATTTGGAAGATTTTTTTTTACATTATTATATTTTACTATGAGATACTTACTCCGAATCCTCCATATCCTCCTCCTCGGTGTCGTCCTGGCTCCTGTTAGGGATAGAATAGAGAAGATAGTGAAAACCCAACACACATTACAGACAGCAGTTTTCTGGCACAATTTCAATAAGAAGACAAGTTATATAGAGACATCCTGGCGCTGATCGGTGTCTATAGGGGAGGAATTATAGGGTCACACAAGTTACAGTTTTAGTTTTACATTTAAATAAAATGCTACAAAGTTTGCTGAAAAAAAAACAAATAATGTGGAATTAAAGGGGTAGTTCAGCAAACATTTTTTTCTTTCAAATGAACTGATGCCTGAGATTTGTAATTTACTTCCATTAAAAATCTCAACTCTTAAGTACTTATCAGCTTCTGTATGTCCAGCAGGAAGTGGTGTATTTTTTCCAGTCAGGTGAGCAGGAGAGGTTTTCTATGGGGATTTGCTGCTGCTCTGGGCAGTTCCTGTCACAGGCAGAGGTGGCATCAGAGAGCACTGTGTCAGACTGGAAAGAATACACCACCTCCTGCAGGGCAGTACAGCAGCTGATAAGTACTGGAGCTTTTTTTTATAGAAGTAAAATACAAATTTCTGGCACTTTGTGGCACTAGTTGATTTAAAAGATTTTTTTTTTTTTAACTACCCCATTAAAAAAAAAAAACTCTGAACAGTTAACATGTCTTTGTGACTGATATAACTATTATATTATTGTATTTTACTATGAGATACTTACTCCGAATCCACCTCCTCCTCCTCCGCGGTGTCTTCCTCACTGCTGTTAGGGATAGAATAGAGAAGATAGTGAGAACCTAACACACATTACAGACAGCAGTTTTCTGGCAGAACCTCATCAATAAGAAGACAAGTTATATAGAGACATCCTGGCGCTGATCGGTGTCTATAGTGGAGGAATTATAGGGTCACACAAGTTACATTTTCAGTAAAGATTTACTTACCCGGAATCCGATCCTCCATCTAAAAGAAAAAAAAAAAAGAAAAGTGTTAGATATAAATATGTCTTTTAACCCCATCATGTAACTTTCACAATGTTTCACAGCAATGGGGTAGGGGACTGGTGTCATATATATGATGAGATGTTAGACATGAAATCTATGGAGGTGATGTTATAGACAGGAAAAACTCACCCTCGCCGTCATCCTGTGCAGCCTGAAATAGGAAATAGAGAGAGTAAGCAGAGGACATTGGTATATTGCCGAGCATGAAACGTCTGTGTACATCTGAGCTATTTGCTTGTTGTTTTTTCTATGGCCATAGAAATAATTGATACCTCAATTATTTCCTGCCGTTCTACATTGACTTCAATGCTGTTTTCAATGCAACAATGGCCGTTGTTCGTACAATGTGTGAACATATTCTAAAAGTCTAAATGAATAAAGCATATACATACCTCTGCACACTCCCCGGTGCTTCTGCCTGCGCCCCAGTGTCTTCCTGGCTTCTGCGGACAGCAGGCAAAAGCCAGGAAAATATCACAGGCAGAAGCATCGGGCAGTGTGCAGAGGTAAGTATATACTTTATTATTTTCCTTACACATTCATCAGCCGTTGGCCGTGCATCGTTATTACACATAGCAATGCGCAATCGCCGGCCAATGTTTTTGGGTTAGGACCAAACGATTGCAGCTGCCCCTCCACACCACAGGGCTCTCCTCTGCCAGTCTCCCTGACCTCCCAGTACCCGTCCCCAGGCCGCCCGCCACCCTTCTTGAGCCCCATCCGTCGTTGTTCTGGCGCAGCATACACCGGCCACGTCTGCTGCTTCACTCCTACAGGGCTCACCTCCACCGGCCTTCCCGACCTCCTAGGACCTCTGACCAAGCCCCTGCCATCCTCCTCCAATGCCCACTGCAAAGCCAAAATCAAGTAGCGGCACCAAGTAGCCAGCGGTACTGCCTCTCTCTGCTGTGGCTGCAGGGAACACCTGTTTAGAGTGGGGATTACCCTGAGGGGAATCCCCGTTTTAAATGGGTGTTCCCTGCAACAGAGGTAGAGAGAGAGGCAATAGCGACCGCTGTTTAAACTTGAAATCACTACTTGATTTTGGCACCGCAGCAGGCATTGGAGGAGGATGGCAGGGGCTTGGTCAGAGGTCCCAGGAGGTCAGAAAGGCCAGTGGAGGTGAGCCCTGTCGGGAAGAAGCTTCGGCCAGTGTATGCTCCACCAGGCGGCTGCCGGACCAGAGAGCTGGGACGGGGCTCAAGAAGGAAGGTGGGCGGCCTGGGTATCAGGTGGTCGGGGAGACTGGTGGAGGCAAGAGGCAACTGTAGCAGCTTTGGGAATGTCGCCGGTGTCCGAACCAGCTAGCAGGGGTCGTGGGGACTCCAGGAGTGTAGGCGGCAGCCTGGGGACAGGTCCAGGGGCTGGAGCAGCTGTTCCCAGCAGCAGGAAGAAGCATAGGCAGCGCGCCAAGTTCAAATAGCCGCCCAGTCTTGCATCTCTCTATGCCTCCGCTGCAGGGAACAACGATTTAGACTATTTCTCCTTGTAATAAAGAAAATGATCAGGCGATGACAATGTTGATCGCTGATGATCGTGTCTTTTGATCCTGATCTAAAATCATTGGCTGCGACTACGCACAGCAATATGTAAAAACCATGCCTCCTCCCAAACTCGCTGCCCTTCCTAACCGCCCATCAGGCGAGCGGGGGGATATGGCAGGCATACGCCTGGGAGAAGAGGCAAATCTGCGCCTTCTCCCTGGCATACGCCCCGGCCACAGCCTTGATAAAGTTCTCCCTCTGTGTTGATACCTTTCAAACCACAAGAGATATTGCAGATATGGTATTAGCAATCGATTTCTAAGACAATTGTAGTCATCTTTAATGTACTACATGACCATCTTGATTGTGGCTTCCAAGATGGCAGCCATGTTCCAGACATGCAGTAATACCTCGGTTCCCGAACCATATCTTTGGTAAGTTTTCCTTGGTTTGTCTTTTTTTATATGCTACGTGACCACCTTTCCACTGGAAAAATTTGCCCTTGATCCAATATGGCGGCCATTAAAATGGTGGCATATCAATAAAAAGTAGAAACTCCCAAAACCTGCGCCACAGATGAATATAATGAAGATAGATCAGTGATCAGTGATTTCGGATAATTGTATTAAAATGCCCATCCAGTACACATTGGGGGTAATATACATCATATTTGTGTCACGTTGTTAGATACAAAACTCTCATATATGCTGCATCATCTATTTCTGGTATAATTTGCGTATTTACTCATCACTTTTGGGGGGGTGGGGGGTTGTGGGTGAAAAATGCGGACAATGATCCAACAAATCAGTGTAAGCTTTTATCCAGTAATCAGCACAAGATGTAGGGGGTTATGTGGCTTATCCAGAATTAGAAAAATACTGCTGCTTTTTTAAGAACAGTGCCATGCTTATCTTCAGGCTTTATGTGGTATTACAACTCAGCTTTATTCACATCACTAGTAAATGTGCCGCAGTACCACAGAAAAACTGAGGACAATAGGGGCACTCTTTATGGATGGGGGCAGCTATGACCCAGATTTATCAAACTGTGGAAGTTTATGTTCACACACAGTTAAAACAACAGTGGTTGTCTAACACGGCCATTGTTGGCAGAGTCTTGTCATAAAAAATATAATGTGTGAACGTAGCCTAAAACTGAAACTGGTGTCTGCTGCCCACAGCAACCAATCACGGCTCAGCTTTCCAGAGAATCTGTCAGGTCCATTCCAGGTACAGAGCTGCAGACACAGGCAGATAGGTAATAGAGAGAGAATACAAGGGAAGCCTGTGTCTTTGCTGATGGCCATTTGTACAGTTATAAAATTGTATTTTATATGTATCAGTCATTTATTTTCCTAATCTTCACATATATACAGACAAATAAGCTGACCTGTATACCAGGAGAAAACATAGTATTATTGGTAGTAATATATAACTTTTTTAAATATAGATAAAAAACTAATCAAGAACAGTGTGTGTGCTCACCTCCACAGCAAAACCAAACCACAAAAACTATATACAGATAGACCACAGTATCATCATGCATCACTCAGTCAGGTGCGATAATACACATAGAAGCAACATAGTAGCTGCAAACAATGTATGATAGCAAATGCAAGATCAACCAATAAACAAGCAGGTGTAAACACGATGGGATGCACGCCAGTATAGATAGGTACAGGAGCTATTTTAACCCTGTTACGCCCTGAGCATGGTGCACCAATCCACCCCTCCTCACTCAGGGAATCATCAGAGTAGATGCCCTTATAATGGCGGCTCCTGCCCTGTGCTGTCCCTACTCCCAGACCCTACGCTTACCCTTATCCTGCTCCCTACACGGCGTTTCATCTACAAAGGACTCGTCAGGGGAGGATGATAGATCCTGGGTATAGCACTGCATCGGAGTCCTGTACAGTGTGCGTCCGGCATCAATAAACGTGGCACATCACAGCAGTGGCCGGAATGCCTGGAGGACACTAATAGCCTGATCTGTGGCTGTGTGACACAACTAGATCAGGCTATTAGCACCCTCCAGGCACTCCGGCCACTGCTGTGATGTGCCACGTTTATTGAGGCCAGATGCACACAGTACCGGACCCCGATGCAGTGCTATACCCGGGATCATCATCCTCCCCTGACAAGTCCTTTGTACATGAAATGCTGTGTAGGGAGCTGCATAAGGGTAAGTGTAGGGTCTGGGAGTAGGGACAGCACAGGGCAGGAGCCGCCCTTATGAGGGCGTCTACTCCGATGGTTCCCTCGGTGAGGAGGGGTAGATTGGTGCACCATGTTCAGGGCTTAACAGGGTTAATAGCTCCTGTACCTATCTATACTGGCGTGCATCCCATCGTGTTCACACCTGCTTGTTTATTGGTTGATGTTGCATTTGCTATCATACATTGTTTGCAGCTACTATGTTGCTACTATGTGTATTATTGACAGTGCACAATGACATTACACTGTATGGAATCACTGCCGTTGTGTATACACTATTGCTGTGGTTCTCTGCGTCTGCAAAAAATAATTGACGAGTCTATTTTGTGTGGCCGCTATTCAGTGAAAAGCGGCTGCACAAGATAGCCTGTCCGCACAATGTAAAGGACTATAGGCACACCCAAATGTGCCCGCATTCGAATTTAAATGAAGAGATGGTGACCTGGCCGATACTACAGTATTGGCCTTGTGAACATCTGAGACATCAGCTTTTGTTTAAAACATAAAACACCGGCTGTGTCAAATACCGGCTGATGTTCATGCCTTGTGTGAACGTGGCCTTTAGGCTGGATTTCCAGCAAGTATCCAAAAAACAAAAACTACTGCATGATGTTATCTTGGCGAAAAAAGACCTCACTCATAACCAGACTCCGGCCCAGCAAGGCGTAGCAGCCGGACTCTGAGGAAGAAGATCAGTGGAAGAAGCTGGAGAGACACACAGAGGCCACCGGAGAGCGGTTAAGGACCCGGCGCAATTCCCTGCCCCTCCCTAACACAGCTGCCTGTAAAACTACCTGTCCAAGCCCTTCTGCTACAATTATCCCTAGCCCTACTACTACTACTACCCCCAGCCCTACAGCTAGTACTACTCCCAACCCTACTGCTACTACTATCCCCAGTCCTACAGCTACTACTACTCCCAGCCTTACTGCTACTATTACCCAAAGCCCAACTGCTACTACTACCCCCAGCCCTACCGCTACTACTACTACCCCCAGCCCTACAGCTACTACTACTACTCCCAGCCCTACAGCTACTACTACTACTCCCAGCCCTACAGCTACTACTACTCCCAGCCTTACTGCTACTATTACCCAAAGCCCAACTGCTACTACTACCCCAGCCCTACCGCTACTACTACTACCCCTAGCGCTACAGCTACTACTACTCCCAGCCCTACTGCTACTACTACCCCCAGCCCTACAGCTACTACTACTACTCCCAGCCCTACTACTACTACTACCCCCAGTACTACAGCTACTACTACTCCCAGCCTTACTGCTACTACTACTCCCAGCCCTACAGCTACTACTTCCCCAAGCTCTCCAAAATAGTAAGAAGTACAGGCTCTTCATATATAGAAAAAGATGTGCAGGGCACTCACTGTAAAACTTTACTTTTATTTAATCCATGTTAAAAATCCATTACAAGGGATAATGACAGCAGGAACGGCAGCACCAGGCGTCTGGAGAAGCATACTGACGTACTTGAAACAGCTGTAACGCCGCCGCATGGTGCTGGCGTTCCTGCCGTCCTTAACCCGTGGAATGAATTTTTAACATGGATTAAATAAAATTTTTACGGTGAGTGCCCTGCACATCTTCTTTTTTCTATATATGAAGTAAGGGTGGAGAGGACACCCTGCTGGTACTTTTATGAACTCAATTTTGCACATATTGGACTGATCTCTATAGGCCAGTGCTTCTCAAACTTTTTCTACTGGAGCCTCACCCAACAGACCAAGGCAATGCCTGGGCCTCACCAGACTGACCAAGAGGATGCCTGGGCCTCACTATCTGTGGTGAAAGTCCATTTAAAAGCTGAAAACAATGCTAGGGCTACCTTTCACTCATCTCCCAAGCTCTGTATGCTAATAAAGCAAGTACAAAATAAATTAATAATGTTGCTAAAATGGAGATTTTGGAGGACTGTGCAGATCATAGTTACTTTTGTGAAAACTGGCGTCCCAGCTGGGCCTCACCAACAACTAGGGGGCGCCTCATTGGTGAGGCCCGCCTCACAGTTTGAGAAGCACTGCTATAGGCGATAGGCCGATCATTGTCTCTATCACATTGGAAACCCAGCCCTACAGCTTCTACTGCCCCCAGCTGTATAGCTACTACTTCTCAGCTGTATAGCTACTACTACCCCAGTTCTACAGCTACCATTACCCCCTGCCCTGCTGCTGCCACTACCCCCAGCCCTACAGCTACCAGTACACCCAGCCCTACTGCTGCCACTACACCCAGCCCTACAGCTACCACTACCCCCAGCCCTACAGCTACCACTTGTTCCAGCTTTACTGCTGCCACTACCTCCATCACTAAAGCTACCACTAGCCCCAGTTGTACAGCTCCTACTACCCCTGGCCCTACAGCTGCCACTACCCCCATCACTCAATCTACCACTAGCCCCATTCCTACAGCTACTGCTACCCCCAGTTTTACAGTCTGTGTCCCTCCTTTGTGGTTATAACAGGATTTATGGTGTCTGTAATGTTGTGTCCACACTGCACATGTGTCAGTCTAGTCTTACAGTATAGCAGCTATCTGACAGTAAATGGATGTTACACCTAACAACAAATCAGAGTACAGTCTACTTTATAAGTATACGTAACATTTATTTTTATTTATATAAAGGAGAACTCAGTAATAATGCAAAAAATAACATTTATTCTTACATCTGTAGGATGTGCTATTACTTCGCCCTGTTGTGTTTTTATTTAATTATTTTAACCCCCCTTGCAGCCCCCATACACCTGCATCGATTCATTCAAAAACTTATTTACTTCCTGTTTCAGCGACATCTTCATTTCCTCATTACTCACAGCGCTGTGTCTGTCAGCCGCTATGGAGGATGGCCGGGCTGCTGTGTCTGTCGGCCGCTATGGAGGATGGCCGGGCTGCTGTGTCTGTCGGCCGCTATGGAGGATGGCCGGGCTGCTGTGTCTGTCGGCCACTATGGAGGATGGCCGGGCTGCTGTGTCTGTCAGCCGCTATAGAGGATGGCCGGGCTGCTGTGTCTGTCGGCCGCTATGGAGGATGGCCGGGCTGCTCTGTCTGTCGGCTATTATGGAGAATGGCCGGCTGCTGTGTTTGCCGGCCGCTATGGAGGATGGCCGGGCTGCTCTGTCTGTCGGCCGCTATGGAGGATGGCCGGCTGCTGTCTCTGTCGGCCGCCATGGAGAATGGCCGGGCTGCTCTATCTGTTGGCCGATACGGAGGATGGCCGAGCTGCTGTGTCTGTCAGCCACTATGGAGGATGGCCGGGCTGCTCTATCTGTTGGCCGCTACGGAGGATGGCCGAGCTGCTGTGTCTGTCAGCCACTATGGAGGATGGCCGGGCTGCTCTGTCTGTTGGCCGCTATGGAGGATGGCCGGGCTGCTGTGTCTATCGGCCGTTATGGAGAATGGCCGGGCTGCTGTGTCTGCCGACCGCTACGGAGGATGGCCGGCTGCTGTGTCTATCGGCCGCTATGGAAGATGGCCGGCTGCTGTCTCTGTCGGCCGCCATGGAGGATGGCCGGGCTGCTCTATCTGTTGGCCGCTACGGAGGATGGCCGAGCTGCTGTGTCTGTCAGCCGCTATGGAGGATGGCCGGGCTGCTCTGTCTGTTGGCCGCTATGGAGGATGGCCGGGCTGCTGTGTCTATCGGCCGTTATGGAGGATGGCCGGGCTGCTGTGTCTGCCGACCGCTACGGAGGATGGCCGGCTGCTCTGTCTGTCGGCCGCTATGGAGGATGGCCGGCTGCTGTCTCTGTCGGCCGCCATGGAGGATGGCCGGGCTGCTCTATCTGTTGGCCGCTACGGAGGATGGCCGAGCTGCTGTGTCTGTCAGCCACTATGGAGGATGGCCGGGCTGCTGTGTCTGTTGGCCGCTATGGAGGATGGCCGGGCTGCTCTGTCTGTTGGCCGCTATGGAGGATGGCCGGGCTGCTGTGTCTATCGGCCGTTATGGAGGATGGCCGGGCTGCTGTGTCTGCCGACCGCTACGGAGGATGGCCGGCTGCTGTGTCTATCGGCCGCTATGGAAGATGGCCGGCTGCTGTCTCTGTCGGCCACTGTGCCGCATGACATTGTCCTGGCTCTACAGGCAGACGGGGAAACCTATAGTGGAATCCTCCCCCATTACAGCATGGAGGAGATGTTGCGGTTGGGGGAGAATTCCACTACAGGCTTCCCCATCCGCCCGTATAGCCATGACAATGTATTGCAACTACCCCCCCCCTGCCCCGCGCACGTGTTTCAGCAGCTCCTTAATGTGTGGGTGCGTGGGATTTCACTGTGCAAAAGAGGAGTGGCGGCTCCGGTCATCCTCAGGGCCCCAGCATCTCTGTGGCGCTGTAAGACGGGGGGATTCCACTCCAGGCTTCCTCGTCTGCCTGTAGAGCCCATAGAGGGACAATGTGCAGCAGCACCCCCCTTGCTTACCAGCATCTCAGCGTCTCTGTAATGTGTCGGGAGGATTTCCCTCCAGGCTTCCCCGTCACCCCCTATGTCACTTTCCATCTACTGTGGCCCCCAGCTGTTGCACAGCTACAACTACCATTATGTCCTGGTGACATTACATGATGGGAGTTGTAGTTAAGTAACTTGAAAAGCTCCAGGTTGCAGAACTACAATTCCCATCTTGTACTGTCACCACAACATGAGGATGGGGCTTGTAGTTATGCAAACATGAGAGCTCCAAGTTGAAGAACTACAACTCCCATGATTATGTTGTGGGGACTATACTTTATGGGACTTGTAGTTTTACAGCTTGGAGCTTTCCTGTTTGCATAACTACAACTCCCATCTTGTACCACATATATTATTATTATTATAATTATTTTATTTAATTAGCATGACAGATCACACAGTAGATCCTGATCCAGTGATAGCATTGTCACATATTACTGCACATCTGGATACAGTCTTAGGCCAGGCCCATGGCTTATGTGTGCTATGTGATTTCCCTCTCTACCTTATAGGAGTATATTCCTTCCTATGTCCGCAGAGGTGCTGGAGATCACATAACACACACAGTGCATGAGCCCGGCCATAGACCACAGCCACCACCCAGCAGTTATCATGGCCCAACTAAGCCCCGCCCCCTGCATGGAACATGGCAAAATGGCAGTTGGAAATGGCTGAACATGGGGAATAAGTAACAGAGTGTAAGGTATTTATAGCTCCCCATTCTACACATCTCCTCCCATCACCACTGTCTCCTATGGGGGGGGGGGCACCTATGTGATCATGTGACCAGGGAGGAGTATCTACAGGTACAGATACTCCTGGACAGGACACCCCACTATGTACACAACCCCATCTCTAAACATCCCACAGTGTATCCTATCTGCTATACCCTGCTATACTGGATGGGGAATTCTCACTCACATGTTCCTCGTAGACAACTGGAACGTCCTTTTCCTCTACGGACTGCTCCACGTCCATCTTCGGCTCTTCCTCCATTTCTCTAAATCGCCTCCTGTCGCCAATCTCTCGCAGAAATCACCTGTGTGTGTGAAAAAAATAAAGATTACATGGAGAAAACTGATTGAAAAGTAGAAAATAACAAAAAATACCAGGAGCCAATGGATGTGTGTACTTACGATCCAACTCCTAATAAAGCTCTGAAGGGTCCAGTAGCTGTTCTATTATGATGTCATATTTCTTTTGTTTTGTTTTTTAAATAAACTTTATTTAAACATCTGGATACAAACACTTGTACTAACCATATAATGCAATATCACTGATATAAACATTACATACATAATGAACAATTGGCCATTGGCGGGAATTTCTATTTTTGTTTGGATGAATAAGATCTTGGTCTATGCGCTCGGCTGTAGTATTTTAATATGGTTTATACTGATACTTGATAATGTTGCTCAAACAAACAAAAAACATTTAGCAAAAGGTTTCAGCCCCTTCCTATAAGAATATTTTTCCCTATATAATTACTATTTTATTAATAGTTTTATATAAGGGTAATAAGTGATTATTATTACATATCTGCCGCTACTTTCCCGCCTGCTCTGCCTGTGTAGGGTTCAGGTCTCTTTTCGGGTTTAGTGTTTACGTTCATCTTGACTATTGTGCACAGTTTGCCATAGGCGGCCATTATAACAAATATGTGTATTGAGTAGTCCAGTCCCCTACACTCCTCAACACACTTGTTACAGGGGACATATCTAGTTGTAAGGGTCATTCTAACTTGTTATAGGGGGATTCTATCTGACTACAGGGGCACACTGTATCTGGCTATAGCAGACATGGAATTTGTTCCAGGTAGCATATCTAGTAGCAAGGGGTAATGTATCTGGTTATAGGGTTATTGTATGTGGCTGCAGGGTTCATATCTAGCTACTTAGAAAATTGTATCTCTCTACAGGGGGCATCTGTGTCTACATGGGCATTGTAACTGTATACAAGATGCATCATATCTCAATACAAAGGTATATCTGACTGTTGCACCTCATTACAGGGGGCATATGTAGTTGCATGGGGTATTGTATCTGGCTACAGGAGGCACAATGGATTGATGGGCAGGTAAGTTTAACTTTGTGTTAGCAAGGAAGGCACTGCTTTTGGTTATATGGGGAATATCTGGCTACAGGGGGCATTGTATCTGGTTTTAAAGTATCTGACTAGGAGGGAACATTGCATTTTGTCATAAGGATCATATCTGGTTGCATGGGATGTTGAATCTGGCTGTAGGGAGCATTGTATCTAGCTACTGAGGCATTATTACAGGCTATAGGGGGCCTATCTGTCTACAGGGACCACTGTATCTGGCCGCAGGTGGCATATCTAGCTGCTGGGGCAGTATTATTGGCAATAGGGAATGTTATTGTGGGATCTGATCTTGGAAGGATATGCTTACAGAGCCTATGGCTGCAGTGTGATCATAGTCCTTGGGGGTCTGCATGTCGTGATCCCTGCATGTGGGGGTCTGCATGGCGGGATCCCTGCATGTTATTTGCAAGATATATTTTTGCTGCTCTTTGGCAGTTTTAGAAAAATGCAGCAGGCTGAGGGTTTGGCATTTTTTGGGGGAAACTGCAGCATTTTTCTCCCAAAGACTTCAATGGAAGGCTTCAGCTCTACTAAAATATGCCATAGGTTATGCATATGGTGGTTTTTAGTAGCGCTTTTCAGGAAGAAAAAAAAAATCGCCACTGGTCACCAGGGGGTTAACTGAACCCTCTGTGGGTCAGACTGTGCTTCGTTCCGGGAAAGGGGTGAGCTTAACTTACCATCCGGTCTTCTCCCTGTCTTATTCTCATGAGCAGCTGAGCAGGGACACTGCTTTAGCCACTGATTGGCTGAGATGACGCTGGAGCATCGTCAGCGTAGCCAATCTGCGGCTACAATAGTGGCTCCATATTTAAAGAAGCAGAGCCTGGCACACTTGTATCTCAGAGTGCCAGTCTCTGCTGAAGATAGAAGACGTCAGGGTGAGTATCAATAGGGCCCCCTTCTCCCCAGCACTATACCCATCCCAGCAAGGAAGGGGAGCAAGTAATCCCTTTCTTGCTGGGATGGGTACAATGTAACATCAATGTGGCCCCCATGGGGTTAATTTAGGATGCCATGCATCCTCACTTAACCCCCTGGGGGCCACATTGTTTAGTCTGGCACACAAGGGATTAAGTATGGATGTCATGCGTCCATACTTAACCCCTTGTGTGCCATACTGTAAGCAGCATCTACTAAGAATAGCCGAATCCAAAGAGTCACCGACACTACAGGTCCCAGCATAGAGGTGTATATGGTCCGCACTCCCTTCTTCTTTGGTGTAGGTAGTGCTCAGCAGTACAGCAGTTCACAACGATTATTGCATATAGAAGATTGTCCTCAGCGGCACTCACCATAAAATTCACCTTTATTGGAATACAAACATGCTTTAGAGGAAACGAGAGGAGGCTCTCTCCCCACCTACGGACGTTTCACACCTGTCTGGCACTTTCTCAAGGCATCATCATGTTTCCTGTAAAGCATGTTTGTATTCCAATAAAGGTGAATTTTATGGTGAGTGCTGCTGAGGACAGTCTTCTAAATGCAAGCATCTACTAAGATGCTGCCTACTGTAAGATGCAGAGCACCTACCACATCAATGGGTGTTCTGCTCCTGGATTTTTTTGGGTGTGTTTTTCCCTTTTGTTTTTCAGATATCGGTATCTTATGGATTACATCGGATTCGTTGGACTATGTTGTTTACCAGTGTTGTTTTATATTGAAATAGAATGGTCAAGGTAGGGTGTGGGGGTGTTCTTTTTTAAATAAAATAATATTCACTATTGTGTTGTGTTTTATTTTTCTTTACTTTCAGACTTAGTAATGTATTCCATCTAGCAGACAGCTTCCTCTAATAAGTCGGGCCTAGTGTAAGCCGGTATAAAATAGCAAACACTAATCAGTAAATCAGTTAACCCCATGGGGGCCACAATGATGTCACAATGTGCCCATGCCAGCAAGGAAGGGATTAATTGTCCCCCTTCCTTGCTGAGATGAGTACAGTGCTAGGTGGAGGAGTGGGCCCCTATTGATACTCACTCCGACATCTTCGGCAGAGCCTGGCACACTGACATCCAAGCTTGCCAGGCTCTGCCTCTTCGCTGATCTGGCTACACTAACGATGCTTCGGCATTATCTCAGCCAATCAGCGGCTGTAGCAGTGTCCCTGCTCAGCTGCTGATTACAAGAAAAAGACGGGGAGAAGACTGGAGGGTAAGGTAACCAACCCCTGGCCCCCCTTCTCCGGGTCACTTAACCCCTTCCTTTCTGGAGCGGGTGCATTTGGGTCATCATTTTGACGTCCATGTTCGAGGAAAAACGCTGACCCGAAAAACAGCCAATGTCACACAGAGACTTTCACATTGCAAGGTGAAAACACAGAAAAAACGCCATGCACAAAACACCTACGTGTGAAGTCACCCAAAAACATTTCCCACTATCTGAACATGAAAATGATTTGCCTATGGAGATTCTATGATGTTCTCTGATTGCTCAGTATAACATTTCCCACATTCTGCAAATGAAAATGGTCTCTTGCCTATGTGAGATATTTTTATTTTTTATATATATTTTTTTTATTAAATAGTTTTTTTGTTTTTTTTTAAACAATTCAAAATTACATCTTTGATTCATTATTACAAAAATCCAATATACACATTATACAATCGCATAAAAATTTTACATTTACTTACAAACAATAACCCTAAAGGACAGAGAGGGATATAACATATATATTTTAAAAAATCAACACACTATTCTAATCCTGAAGTGGTAGATAATGTTACGTCTCTGTGTCATCTGTCCATTTGCCCCATAGATAAACAGAGGTTTTTGGGGGTTTTTTACTTAAAAAGGAAATCCTTTCGCACCTCTGTACCTTTTATCTAGGTTTCCCCAGTGGGATATTAATGTCGGGCGGCAATAATCCAGCTCCAGAGAATCTTGCTGTGTGGATAGTGGGAATTTGGAGTAGCGTGTCTGATGGCTACAACAAAGCAACTGAAGGATCTTTCATGCAGCCCAATTGCTCAATTTCTCATGCCATGTAAATGCACTGCAAAGGGGTCACCTATCTCGCTGACCAGAGCTTGTTTTGCGGCCCCTATGGCCCTCAGCTGACCTGTCTAATACACTGCGGAACATCACCATAGAAGAGGCTGTAGTCGTTACACTGAATACCTTTTATTTTTGTTTATTAAAAACATTTTAAAGAGAAATACCTTTTATTACGGCCTCATACCGACTTGTGGAGAAAGAGTTCTTCAGCCAGGTTACTACATACACATGAAATTTTGTGGCATTTCACTGGGTCTGCTGGCGGCTGTAGTGCTCAGTACATAGGCAGCTTCCCTAAGTGCCCTATTAAAGGGAGCGATAATTGGCAAATAAGGCTGATTATTGCTCTGCATAAGGGTCTATTTACACAGAAAGATTATCTGCCAAAGATTTGAAGCCAAAGCCAGGAACAGACTATAAACAGAGATCAGGTCATAAAGGAAAGACTGAGATTTCTCCTCTTTTCAAATCCATTCCTGGCTTTGGCTTTAAATATTTGGCAGATAATCAGTTAGATAATCTTTCTGTGTAAATGGACCCTTATAGAGACAAAGGGGGATTTATTAAAAGGCTAAAATGCCTTTTTTAGGAGCAGATGGGCCCGGTCGGTGTAAATATTTTCACAAATGGTCTATTTGCGAATATTTCATTTGCATCGGCCCCATCTGCGCCGGAGGGGCGGAGAGGGAGCGATACAGACTCTGCGTGCGCCGCATTTATCATTTTTCCTGAGGAAAGATTATAGTGAAAACCAAAGAGAAGCAGCCTAGTAGTACCAGGGTGGGAAGGGCCATTTTTTGGGCCCTCCCCAGCCTAATAATACCAGCCTGCTACTGCCCAGTCCAGGAACGCCAATTTCAACACTCCAGGACTACTGGTACCTTGCTCGTCCCAGTACCCCTTGTGGCATTGGGTACTGGAGTAATATTGGAGGGGGGGTAGCATTAGCCATCTATCAGACAGCTTCAAATACAAAAACTGAAAGTAAAGAATAATAAAACACAACACAATAGAGAAAAGTATTTTATTTAAAAAAAGAACACCCCATACCCCTCGTAGACCATTTTATAAAAAAAAAAAACATAAAAAACATGCTGGTCATCAAAATAGTCCAATGAATCTGACGTAATCCACAGGATACCGATATCTGAAAAACAGAAGAGAAAAACACATAAAATAAATACCAGTAGCAGAACACCCATCATTGTGACAGGTATTCTGTACCTTACAGCATGCAGCATCTTAGCAGATGCTGCCTACAGTATGGCACACAAGGGGTTAAGTCAGGGCCGTATTTACCACTAGGCACCCGTGGTCCGGTGTTTTTATTTTTGGAAGTCTCCCACCTCTCTTTCTGGCGGGGGGGAGTAGAGTGAGGGAGACTGGTAAGATGGTGTTAACCAGGCACAGTATGGTAGTGTTATCCAGTCACAGTATGGTGGTATTGATCAGCTCTGGTGTGGCAGTGTCAAATGTGACACCTGGAGCTATTACCTACCAATTTACCAATCCTGTGGTGAGGCATCTTCAAGTTTAGTGCCTAGGGCAGCAGCAGCTGCTAATACGGTCCTGGGATACATATGCATAGTTGCCAACAGTCCCGTTTTCGCCGGGACTGTCCTGGATTTGACAGGCCAGTCCTCACTAAGTAATGTCCTGGGTTTGCCCCGGTAAGCTCCGCCCCTGTGACATCACGCCCCACCCCGTGACGGCCCCCAATGCATTGAAGCCTAAGCATAGGCTTTTTGGCTGTAGGCTGTATATTCTGCCTCCAGCCACCAGAGGCCGCTCTCTCCTCCCAGCTACAGGACCTGACAGTGAGGTCACTCACTCCTGCCTCTGGGATAGAAGAGCAAGATGGCCGTGTGCTGCAGGCAGCCAGGTAATAAGGTGTCCACATGAGGGGGATTATGCTGAAGGACTGGTATACACTATATACCAGTCACAGCTCTGATTACCAGTCTGATTACCAGTATACTAGCCTCTCACCCCAGTGTATAGTTTATAATCCCCCTCATGAGGGCACTTCATTATACCACCAGTATTATACAGTGCTGTGAGACTGCTGGTATACTGAGGAGCCCACATGAGGGGGATAATGCTGAAGGAGATAACGCTATGTACATTGGTATGAGAGGCTAGTATACTGGAAGACTGGTAATCACAGCTGTGACTGATATACAGTGTCCTAGCCTCTCACACCAATGTATATAGCTTTACCTCCTTCAGCATCATCCCCTCATGTGGGCCCCTCAGTATACCAGCAGCCTCGCAGTACTCACTGTATTATACTGGTGGTATAATGAGGGGCCCACATGAGGGCATGATGCTGAAGGATGATGAGGGGCATGATGCTAAAGTCTGCCCCAGTCACCCTCCAGTCTGCCTCAGCTACCCCAAGTAGCCCCCAGTCACCCCGCAGTCTGCTTAAAGAGGACCTGTCACCCCCGCCCCCCCCCCCCCCCCCGTGAAGGGGTGACAGGCTCCCAACCCCCCGTTAGAGCCCCCTATACTTACCTCATTGCGCCGGGTCCCGCTTCCTGAGCCGGTCGGGTGACTGAGATTTCAGCCCCCAAAGGCCGGCGCGCTCGCTCACAGGAGAGGCCGATGCTCATAGAGAATGACGGAGCATCGGACTCCCCATTTATTCTCTATGTGCATTGGACTCTCCTGTAAGTGCGCACCGGGCTTCGGGCGCTGAAATCTCAGTCACCCGACCGGCTCAGGAAGCGGGACCCGGCGCAATGAGGTAAGTATAGGGGGTTCTAACGGGGGGGTCGGGAGCCTGTCACCCCGGCACGGGGGGTGACAGGTTTCCTTTAACCCTTTAAGGACAGAGCCTGAAATGGCCTTAAGGACAGAGACAAATTTTATGAATATGACCTGTGTCACTTTATTCATTAATAACTTCGGGATGCTTTTACCTATCTGGCTGATTCTGAGATTGTTTTCTCGTGACATATTGTACTTCACATTTCTGGTAAATTGGAGTCGATACTTATAAGGAATCTTTATGAAAAAAAACACCAAAATAACGTGAAAAATATTGAAAAAATGCATTTTTCCAACTTTGGAACTTTTCTGCTTATACAGAAAATGGTTATGCCACATAAATTATATATTAAATAGCATTAGCAACATGTCTACTTTATGTTGGCAACATTTATTAAACTATATTTCATTTTTTTTAGACAATAGGAAGCTTAAAACATTAGCAGCAATTTTCCAAATTTTCAGTAAAATTTCAAAATCAGATATTTCTAGGGACCTGTTCAGGTTAAGGCCAGGTTCAGACTATGTAACTGTAACTGCTGTATTTGCGGCTGTAATTGTGCGGCGGTATTTTTGGTGGTTCATGCGTACGCTGGAAAGTATAGGATATACGGCTGCACAGTGCACACTATGTATGAATCTACGGCCCGATCGTAAACGGACCCGTAAAAAATGAACAAGACCATTGTTTGCGGCTGGACATGCGGCCGAGGATTGACAGGCGGTCCGTACGGAGTACTTCAAAAATAGCCGGCAATGATGCCGAATGCCGATGCCTCTAATAGTTAATATATTAAATTAATAAAACACATTTTCTTTGTAATAAAGTGCCTTTCGTTGGTCAATAATTTAATTCTAACGAATCCATCATTTGGCAATTAAATATACTGTTAAAATAAATAGATATATAAATAAATGTATATTTATATATATATTTATTTTTTGACAGTATATTTAATTGCACAATGATGGATTCGTTAGAATTAAATTATTGACCAACGAAACTGAATTTATTTCATCGAAAATGTGTTTTATTAATTAAATATTAATTAGTACAGGAAGCTCCATAAGCCGTTAATGCATATGCCGGCAATAGAGCTTTCTGTACTAATCATCACTTTACTTTAATGAAAACATCAAATGTTTCTTCTAATTATGTTATCACAATAGCATTATTAGAAGAAACATTTAGAATTATATGTGTGCTCAGCTGATTGGCTGTTCGGCTCAGCGCACATATAATGAGCCGGTCCGCAGTACAGTCACTTCATTGTGCTGCGGACCAGCGAAGAGGACACATCGGGGTGAGTATAGAGCTCTCCCAACCCCCTCCCCAGCACTGCACCCCTCCCAGCAAGGAAGGGGGGGGTCAGTTAACCCCTTCCTTGCTGGGATGGGTGCAGTCTGACATCAGTCTGGCCCCCAAGGGGTTAAGGGGGATGCAATACATCCTCCCTTAACCCCTTGGGGGCCAGACTGTAAGCAGCGATCTGTAAAGATGCTGCATACTGTAAGGTGCACAACACCGCTCACAATGATGGGTGTTGTGCTCCTGTTTGTGTGTTTTTTGTGTGTTTCTCCCTTTTTGTTTTTCAGATATCGGTATCCTGGGGATTACGTCGGATTCCGTGGACTACGTCGATGACCAGCGTTTTTTTAATGTTTTTTTTAAATAAAATGGTCAATGAGGGGTGTGGGGGTGTTTTTATTTGAATAAAAAAAATTTTTAACTTGTGTCTTGTCTTTATTTCTTTACTTTATAGACTTAGTAGTGGAAGCCGTCTAATAGACGGAATCCATTACTAAGTTGGGGCCTAGTGTTAGCCGGTATAAAATGGCTAACACTAACCCCCTATTATTACCCCAGTACCCAATGCCACCAGGGGTACTGGGAAGAGCCGGGTGCCAGTGGTCCCGGAGCGTCAAAATTTAACCAGCCGGGTTAAAAACGACAGCAGCCTGGTAACACCAGGGTGGGAAGAGCCATTGGTTTAGGCCCTCCCCAGCCTAAATCTTACCAGCCTGCTGCCGCCCGGTCCAGGAGCGCCAATTTTGACGCTCCGGGACCACTGGCACCCGGCTCTTCCCAGTACCCCTGGTGGCATTGGGTACTGGGGTAATAATAGGGGGTTAGTGTTAGCCATTTTATACCGGCTAACACTAGGCCCCAACTTAGTAATGAATTCCGTCTATTAGACGGCTTCCACTACTAAGTCTATAAAGTAAAGAAATAAAGACAAGACACAAGTTAAATTTTTTTTTTATTCAAATAAAAACACCCCCACACCCCTCATTGACCATTTTATAAAAAAAAACAACAACAAACAACCGCTGGTCATCGACGTAGTCCACCGAATCCGACGTAATCCCCAGGATACAGATATTTGAAAAACAAAAAGGGAGAAACACACAAAAAACACACAAACAGGAGCACAACACCCATCATTGTGAGTGGTGTTGTGCTCCTTACAGTATGCAGCATCTTTACAGATCGCTGCTTACAGTCTGGCCCCCAAGGGGTTAAATGAGGATGTATTGTATCCCCCTTAACCCCTTGGGGGCCAGACTGATGTCAGACTGCACCCATCCCAGCAAGGAAGGGGTTAAGTAACCCCCTTTCCTTGCTGGGAGGGGTGCAGTGCTGGGGAGGGGGTGGGGAGAGCTCTATACTCACCCCAATGTGTCCTCTTCGCTGGTCCGCGGCACAATGAAGTCACTGTACTGCGGACCCGCTAATTATATGTGCGCTGAGCCGATCAGCCAATCAGCTGAGCGCACATATAATTCTAAATAATTCTTCTAATAATGCTATTGTGATAACATAATTAGAAGAAACATTTGATGTTTTCATTAAAGTAAAGTGATGATTAGTACAGAATGCTCTATTGCCGGCAATATGAATTAACGGCTTACTGGAGCTTCCTGTACTAATTAATATTTAATTAATAAAACACATTTTCGTTGAAATAAAGTCAGTTTCGTTGTTAAATAATTTAATTTAAACGAATCCATCATTGTGCAATTAAATATACTGTCAAAAAATAAATATATATATATAAATATACATTTATTTATATATATATTTATTTTAACAGTATATTTAATTGCAAAATGATGGAATCGTTTAAATGTAATTATTGAACAATGAAAGGGAATTTATTACAACGAAAATGTGTTTTATTAATTCAATATATTAAACATGAGAGACATCGGCATTGGCATACTGCAGAGGATCGCAAACCCCGGTAATAGCAATTCATGTAAACTGTTTCCCTGCTTTCCCAGATGCATCCAGACGTGTTTGCATCACTTTCTTAAGATTTTATTTGTTATTTTTAGTTGAACCAGATTTCCAAGTAAATGACCGTATGTTTTCAGCCGCATGTCTATTTTTTTCCCACGGCCGTAGTTTCATCCGCACATTTACAGCCGCATAAAAAATACAGCCGCACACATACATAGTGTGAACATAGCCTTAGAGTGTATGATGGAAGGGACACGCGAATCCAGCCCTCAGATGCCCCCCCATCCTCCGAGTTAGTGGGAAGATCGTTTGGGACCTGATCTTCCCACTGCTGGATAAAGGTTACCACCTGTACAGATATAGCTTTTATACCAGCACCCCCTCTTCCGGTCCCTCGCTGCCCGAGCTACTGTAGCTTGTGGCGCAATCCAAAAACATCAGAAGCAGTAATAGAGCCCTAATATTTAGCAGCAATGTAGCGGACCAGCGCTTCTGGATATGAAGGACCCCGTATCGCATCAGGGCAACATTTTCCAGGTGACGTTCCTCACACTGGAAAACAGGAGACCCCAGAAGAAGCGCAGAGTGTGGCGTAACAGGGGCTCAGGGAGGACACCATTTACCAGTGTGCACCTGTCCTGATCCCCCGGCCTCTGCATACAGGATCGCTTCAAGGCGTACCACATGTCATTGGAGTTCTACAATTTCTAAATCCTATTCCTTATTCCTATTTCAGGGGTCATGTTGATCAATGGATTAATTCGATTTTTGGAGTCGGGAAGGAATTTTTTTTCCAGTGATGAGGCTACTGTCGTCTGCCTCACAAGGGTTTTTTGCCTTCCTCTGGATCAACATAGGTTAATTTTGATGGACACCTGTCATTTTCAGCCTTATAAACTAATAATTGGCCTAATACCCCCAAATAAATTAAAAATGGTCCTTTTTCCCCAACTAAATAGGCATGGCCGCCATTCCCATTAGAGGCTTGCCATGATGCAATTACAAAGTCCTTGTTCTGCCAGGAGAGTAGAAACCCCCCACAAGTGACCCCATTCTGGAAACTACACCCCATAAGGAATCTAACAAGGGGTGCAGCCGGGATATGGCCCACTGGTGACGGGCACATTTGTGCCGTGAAAAGGAAAAAAATTGTATTTTTCACTTTCACAGCACATGTTCTACAAATGTGCCCATCACCAGTGGGGTCCATATCCTCACTGCACCCCTTGTTAGATTCCTTGAGGGGTGTAGTTCCCAGAATGGGGTCACTTGTGGGGGGTGTCCAGTGTTTTGGCAGCACGAGGGCTGTGTAAATGCGACATGGCCCTTGAAATCCTTGAAATGACGAAATATAACGGAGGCGTTGAAATTCACTAGGCGCTCCTTTGTATCTGAGGCTTGTGGTTGCGTCAAATAGCGCAATAGGGCCACATGTGGGGTATTTCTATAAACTGCAGAAACAGGGCAATAAATATTGGGGTGCATTTCTCTGGTAATAGGTTTATAATTATGAAAGATATTGGATTATAGTTAAATTTTCAATTTTCTTACACACTTAGCTTTTATTTCTGTGACCTAAAGGGTTAAAACACTTTCTGGATGTGCTTTTGCACAGTTTGGGGGGTGCAGTTTCTGAAATGGGGTGCTTTGTGGGGCTTCATAACATACAGTCCCCTCACATACACTTCAAACGTCAACTGGTCCCTTGAAAAATCAGATTATGAAACTCTTGTGAAAATGCTGCTAAACTTTGAAGCTTCTATTGTTTTATAAAGTTGAAGGCAAGTTTAATAAATGCCGCCAACATAAAGTAGACATATTGCTTATGCTATTTAATATATAATTTATGTGGCATAACCATTGTCCTTAGCACAAAATTTCAAAGTTAGAAAAAATGCAATTTTTCACGTTATTTTGGGGTTTTTCATAAACATAGGCTGTAAGTATCAACTCAAATTTACCAGAAATATAAAGTATAACTATCTGAGAATGAGCCGGATAGGTAACAGCATCCTGAAGTTATTAATGCATAAAGTGACACAGGTCATATTCCTGAAATTTGGTCCGGTCCTTAAGGCCATTTTGGGCTCTGTCTTTAAGAGGTTAAAAAATCTCAAGTCTTTCAGTACTTATCATCTGTTGTATGTCCTGCAGGAAGTGGTGTATTCTTTCCAGCCTAGAGAGCAGGAGAGGTTTTCTACATGGATTTGCTACTGCTCTGGACAGTTCCTGACATGGACAGAGGTGGCAGCACAGACTGGAAACAATATACCACTTCCTGCAGGACATACAGCAGCTGATAAGTACTGGAAGACAGAAAATATTTTAATAAAAGTAAATTACAAATCTATATAACTTTCTGACACTAGTTAATTTTAAAGAAAACATTTTCTCTAGAGAATTTTACCTAGTTGAGCTTAAATATATCACCACATTGGTATCATACACTAACTATTATTGACTATATGAGTGCTATTATAATGTTAGTGTACAGATCCTGTGTAGACCTTGTATCTGACCACTGTATGGCGGTATTATTGGTTATATGAGTGCTTGTATAGTGGTAGTGTACAGATCCTATAGCTGGTATCTGACCACTGTATGGCAATATTTTTGCATGTATGTGTGTTTGTATAGTTGTAGTGTTGTACAGATCCTGTGTAGACATTGTATCTGACCACTATATGGCGGTATTATTGGTCATATATGTGCTTGTATAGTATTAGTACACACATGATCATGTCATTAGGTAAATCCTAGCTATTTTATTTTTCTTGTATTGTTCATAGTGTAATTTACAAATGAATGTGAGAAGTGATAGTTGGCTCCATCCTAGGTATTGTGTGACATTGTGTATTTTCTGTCATATGGCAGGGATTATATTGAATATGGGCTGCTGGGATATCACTGCCGCGCCTGCTATTTAGTCCCAGTCCAGCCCTGCTCCTAGGTCTGGATGAGTCCCGTACACTAGGTTCCATACCTACTCTAACTTAGGGGTTATCCAGGATAAGAATAAACACAGCTACTTTCTTGCAAAAACAGCACCAGCCCTGTCCTCAGGTTGTGTGTGGTACTACAATTCACTACTGCTAAACCTGAGCCAAACTGAGGACAGGAGAGGTGCTGTTTCTGGAAGAAAGCGGACATGTTTTTCTAAGCCTGGATAACACTTTAGTCGCCTTCTGACATGAGTCGCTCACCTTCAAGCACTGCACTTGTCTGGTTATTCTGATATCTATCTATTGCGTTTTTATGAGAGAGAAAAGAAGTAGATTTAGAGCCCTTTCTACTGGGTGCCTTACTTAGTCTGGCCTCTCCCCATTGACCTCTCTGGCACGGGAGACCCCACCAGGAGCATTAACTCCAGCCAGCTTAGCTCAATGGATCACTAAGGCACGCAAGCTCCCTCACCACGTCAAGGTGAAGGCACAAAGAGGGAGCCCTCCCACCCTCCCACAAGCTCTACAAAGTCTTACGTAGCTTGTGCTTAACCAGAATCTAGTGGTTTTAGTTAAGTTTAAGTCTAGTTGGTTTAGTTAGTTTAAATCTGGTCTAGTTAAAAATTTAAGTCCGATGCTTAAGTTAAGTTGAGTTAAGATTAAGTTGTTAAAATTTAGATTGGAGCAGAGATCAGTTCAGGTGATGCTCTACATGTAGATATCGTCATCATCATTATCAGCATCTTCTTTGTCAGTAATGACGGGATGATATTGATTTGACCACTCCGGGCACACAAAGCTGAACTTATTAAACATTTGCTGATCTTCAGGATTGATGATGTTTGGTGGTTCAGCAAATTTCATAGGTTCTTCAGCATTGAAGTCAACAGAGGATGTCATCATGATTGCTGGTGGAACAATGCTCCCGACTTCCACGTCCTCCCAATTGATATCCGAGAAGAATGGATGGCTCCTGATGTCCTCTTTGACTCCCAGCCGCTCGAACTGGTCTTTACGCAGCAGGCTTTTTAAGATGTTAACTGCGTCGTCAGTAAGGGACTTTGGGTAGTCTGGAGTATGACAGAGGACAGAGATTTCTGTTTCGGTCTGGTCTCTTCCATAAAATGGACGCTTGAAGGTCAAAAGATTGTAGAGGATGACGCCAATGGCGAAATAGTCGACTCCTCTCCCATGTAGCTGGCGTTTTATCATCTCTGGGGCTGCATATCCTGGTGTACCTCCGCACACAGTTCTGGTCAGGTTATAGACATTTGTCACAGCAAAGCCGAAATCTGTTATTTTTATGTGGCCTTCTCTGGTGAGAAGTATATTTTCTGGCTTCAGGTCCCGATGGATAATATTTCTTCTGTGCAGGAACTCTGTGCCACATACCACTTCGGCTGTGATGAACTTTACTGTGTCGGTATCAAGAGGCGAGTGCTTTTTGACAAATTCAAACAGGTCCCCTCCGGTGGCCAGTTCCATTACATAACAGGCAAAGTTTTGCGTGTGAAAGGCGGCCAAGCCATGCATCAAGTATGGGCTTTCATGAGATAGTTGCAGGATATGGCGTTCTTTAAAGCTGACGTGCCTCTTCTCTGTCACTTTAATGGCAACAAATTCAGTGCGGATGATGTCTTTTGCCAAGAGGACTTTACCGAAGGTTCCTTCTCCCAGTGAATGGTAGAAGGTGAAGCAGTCCAATGTTAGGGGGACTGTAACAGGTGAGGTCTCTTTAGAGTTGTCAGGGTCTTCTTTGGATGACGGATTCCTGATGTTACTGGGTCCTGGCATTTCACAGGAACGTTCTTCATTGAGTTTAGATGTTCCTCTCCATTTTGAATTAATGATCCATTCCCAACATTTTTGCAGTTGGGCTAAGAACGGGATCTTGGCACTTTTCTGGGCTTCATGGTCCTTCTTCGGTCCGTCGTGGTCCTTCTTCGGTCCGTCGTGGTCCTTCTTCGGTCCTTCCTCTTCGGTCTCCTGTTGATGCTTCTCTTCATATCGTGCCATATAGTGCTGGGCATACAGGAACTCCACGCTATGAATCCGGTCACACAATTCCTGATATTCCTCTTCCATGGCTATTTGGCCCACATAGTGCAAGGCACATATGTCATCCATGTTGTTGGTTTGGTCACACCATCGTTGGTAGTCCTCTAACGTGGCTTCTTGTTCAGCGTAGTATAGGGCCCTCAGGTCATCCAGGTTGTGGCACTGGTCACACAGTAGTTGGTGCTCCTGCAGTATGGCTTCCTGTATACGGCTATCTGTTACAAAGGAAAAGAATAGATGTGTGAATTAATAGAAAGAGGTCATATAGGGAATATAGGAGGCTTATTTTTACAGAGTGGACACAGAGAGGTAATAATACTACAGAGGGGGCAAAGAGGGGTCCTAATTCCACTGAGGGGACGCAGCATGTCATAATACTACAAAGGGGGCACAGAGGAGATTGTATAGGACAGAGGGGGCTCCGAAGCATCCTATTATTACAGTGGGGGCAGAGACAGCTTTACTACTACACAGAAGATATAGTGGATCCAAATATCAAAGAGGGGCCCTAGTACTAAAGAGGGGACACAGAGGCATTGTTATAATACAGATACATCCTAATAACACAGAGGGGGCAAAACAGGTCCCAGTGCTATAAAGGGGGCACAGAGGGGTCATTATACCTCCCAGAGGGTGATGGGGTTAGTGATGTTACAGAGAGGGAAAGCGGAAAACATTACAAATTGGTGCGAAATTCAGTCCCTAGTTTCTGGCCATATGCCATGTACTGCCTCTTTAATGCCCTTTTGTCACCGAGAAAACCACAATGAATGTACACTGCAATACATTACTTTTACTATACATATATTATAGTATTGCAGTATATTGTACTAGCTGAGTCTGTTGGGAATGGAAAGTGGAATCTGATTGGTTTCTAGGGGCAACTGAGACAGTTTCACTTTCCACCATGTTTGATAAATCTCCCCCAATGTTCTTTATCCTGTATGGTGAACGTGGGGCATGAAAAACATCCACACATCCCACAATAAAAGTGAAAAAGGACGATAAACTTCTATGGACAGCAGCTTCAGTTTATATTCCTGGGATATAAAAGATGGCTGCCTGCCTCACGCATCCCTAGGAAGACGAGTAAAACCGATCAACAAGGCCCCAAATACTAAAATTACCTAATGGGATGGGGACAACAAAGGTGAGTGGTTCACAGGACACCATGCAGCTTACAGCCACTACTGGAGGGGGTAACTACTGTGTGGGGGCGCTATTCCCATGAATCAGCCCCACTGTGTGTGTTCTATGGAGCCCTAAGGATGCATGTACAATTCCAGTTGTTGGTCCTACCTGTGGCGTCCATCAGAGGGATGATAATGCTGTGGCTGGAAGATTTCCTCTTCTTACATGTCATCCGGGCCCAGGCACTTTGCAGGCAGGCTAAGACACGGTTCTTTCTTGGCTTCTTGGTTGTAGTTGGCTGCTCCTGACCGTCATCATCATCATCTCCTCTGTCCTTGTCTCTCCTCTCGTCCTCTCTATAATTCTTCTCCTTCTCTTCTGTGTCTCCTTCTAGATGATTCCTCTTGTTTTTTGCCTTCATTTTAAGTTGTGGTCAAATCTATATCGATGATCCAATCCAAGTGATGATATCAGTAAGTGAGAGCGATCCCTCCCATGTATCTCTGCTGAGCGGCAGTTATCAACTGATGGAATGTTACCTGTGCAGCTAAGTGTACAATGTCTGTGTGATGTCATAGCCTTTCCTTTGTGATGTCATCAGCTTTCCTTTGTGATGTCATCAGCTTTCCTTTGTGATGTCAAAGATCAACAGAGTTCCATAGTCTTGTGAGTGAGGGAAGAAATGCACCAACATATATGTGTATAATGTGTATAGATACTAACTATATATATATATATATATATATATATATATATATATTCTACTTTTGGAAAAGAAAAAACAATTAATTTGTTTTACAAAAAAATAAAGAGGTTCTGTCTCGGTATCATGTTACAATATCTGTGTATTTTACTGTATAAATGTCCGAAGCAGAAATAGGCCAATAGAATTTGGTTACCCGCTGTTTTAATGTATTTTGTAAAGTTATTAAAAATATTAAAATCAGGCATTTTTGTTAGAAATTTTATATTAAGATATATAAAGATTTTTTTTTTCTGCCAATTTATCCCATTTTACTGAGACTGTTCTTCTTACTGACCCCCTCTTCATATATACACAATGATGGGGGGCTGTGCTGTGTGTTTCTGTAAATCTTTTACATAAAAACAAATTATTACAACAATAATAACAACGACAATAATATAAATACCGTATAGCTGTAGGGTGTAGAGACAGTATATACAAGTCCACCCAGGTATTAGCTGCTCCAGCCTCATTCTCCCCATACACATCAGTGTAATAACAGCCACATGTGCAAACCACAACCACACTAATAACCCTCCTAACCTCATCTGTGCACAATACCCAACATCACATATACTAACCCCCTGGGCTGCTGGTATCGTCTCACACCAAATAACTGTGCCCACACCCAACACCACACACTAATATACAATAGTGTAGTGCTGTGTGTTACATAGGGGAGTTAGATACAGCAACTCATCTGAGTCTATCACACCAGAGGCCGCCTGGCTTCCCTCATACTCAGTGGTGGACAGTGGCGTAACTACCGTGGTCGCGGGGGTCGCCGCCGCGACTGGGCCCGCCGCAAAGGGGGGCCCTCAGTGTCCCGCAAGTCCCTCCCGATCAATCACTCTTGTGACCGCAAGCATTGTTTTGCTTGCGGTCACAAGAGTCCGACTCCGTCTTCCCCCGGCTGCTGCGCGGCTGCTGAGGGTGTCGCGTCTTATCCCCGGCAGCGCACGCATCCCAGAGCTCCCTGCGCGCCTTGGGCCCTGACTTCCGGTTCCGGCGCGCAGGGAGCTCTGGGATGCTCGCGCTGCCGGGGATAAGACGCGACACCCCCGGCAGCTGCGCAGCAGCCGGGGACAGACCGAAGGAGTGAGGATCAACGTGGGAGCGCGTTGTCAGGTGAGTTAAGTTTTGTTTTTTATCAGCCTGCAGGGTGGGGGGAAAGAGGGGGGCATCTATGAGGGTGGGGGGAAAGAGAAGGGCATCTATGAGGGTGGGGGGAAAGGGGACCATCTATAAGGGAGGAGGAGGGGGGTGAAGGGGACCATCTATAAGGGAGGAGGGGGGGGTGAAGGGGACCATCTATAAGGGAGGAGGGGGGGGGGTGAAGGGGACCATCTATAAGGGAGGAGGGGGGGGGGTGAAGGGGACCATCTATAAGGGAGGAGGGGGGGGGTGAAGGGGACCATCTATAAGGGAGGGGGAGAAGGGGACCATCTATAAGGGAGGGGGGGAGAGAGGGCCATCTATAAGGGAGGGGGGGAGAGGGGGCCATCTATAAGGGAGGGGGGGAGAGGGGGCCATCTATAAGGGAGGGTGGGGGGAGAGGGGGCCATCTATCAAGGAGGGGGTAGAGGGGGCCATCCATAAGGGAGGGTGAGGAGAGAGGGGGCCATCTATAAGGGAGGATGGGGGGTGAAGGGGACCATCTATAAGGGAGGGGGGGTGAAGGGGACCATCTATAAGGGGGGTGAAGGGGACCATCTATAAGGGAGGAGGGGGGGGGTGAAGGGGACCATCTATAAGGGAGGGGGGGTGAAGGGGACCATCTATAAGGGAGGGGGGGAAGGGGACCATCTATAAGGGAGGGGGGAGAGGGGGCCATCTATAAGGGAGGGGGCCATCTATAAGGGAGGGGGGGGGAGAGGGGGCCATCTATAAGGGAGGGTGGGGGGAGAGGGGCCATCTATCAAGGAGGGGGGAGAGGGGGCCATCCATAAGGGAGGGTGAGGAGAGAGGGGGCCATCTATAAGGGAGGACAGGGGGTGAAGGGGACCATCTATAAGGGAGGGGGGGTGAAGGGGACCATCTATAAGGGAGGGGGGGGAGGGGACCATCTATAAGGGAGGGGGGAGAGGGGGCCATCTATAAGGAAGGGTGGGGGGAGAGGGGGCCATTTATCAAGGAGGGGGGAGAGGGGGCCATCCATAAGGGAGGGTGAGGAGAGAGGGGGCCATCCATAAGGGAGGGTGAGGAGAGAGGGGGCCATCTATAAGGGAGGGGGTAGAGGGGGCCATCTATATGGAGGGGGGAGAGGAGGCCATCTATAAGGGAGGGTGGGGGGAGAGGGGGCCATCTATAAAGAGGGCAACATGGGGGGAGAGGGGCCATCTATTTGGGGGGGGCAACATAGGGGGAGAGGGAATACACAGAGGGGGGCATATATTATTAGGGGGTCACACTAAATGAGGGTGTAAAGGGGCCAATACAAATGTGCAGTATGTATATAGATGAGGATGGGGCCAGAGTGAGGAGACTAATATGTCTGTCTGGCAGATTCTGTGGATTCGTGGCTCGGAGAAGTTCTCATAACGGCCCAGGGCAGATGGAGAAGAAGATGAAAAGGGAAGAACTCCGATCAGAAAAGACGTCTCCTGTGAGTCACCTAATATAACTGCACTGTAATGTATATGGTGTATAGAGCCTGTGTAGAGCTGGGGCCACCTCTATATGACTGGATGAGGTGATTTAGTATACTGGATTTGGTCAGTAACAATATGGTGGTGATGGTAGTGGTTGTGGTGTGGCAGTAATGTTTCCTTCCTATATACTGGTATTACTGGTAATATTGGTCTCAGTATACAGGATTTGGTCAGTAACAGTATGGCGGTAATATGTACGGTGATAATACTCTTCTTCCAATATGCTGGTGTTATTGGTAATATCTGTCTTGGTGTGTGGCCCCTCCACTGCCATGATAGGCTTAGATACAACAGCTCAGTAGACAGTATCGCACATGATAGGCTTAGATACAGCAGCTCAGTAGACAGTATCACACATGATAGGCTTAGAAACACCTGCATGTTGCATGTAATATGCTGTGTGATCTTGAAAGTTTTATTATCATCGCTGGATACAAAATCCACTGCCCTTACCACATTTGGGCAAGCCACACGGCAGTGGATTTTGTATCCAGCGATGGTAATAAAACTTTCAAGATCACACAGTATATTACTTGCAACACGGAAGGTGTCATTTATTATGCTACCTGTCGTGTAATCTCATTTATGTAGGACTCGCCTCGCGGAAACTGAAAACAAGGGTCCGAGAACATGTCCTAGACATCTGGCGAGAGATGGAAAAGGAAGATCTATACCAGCGGATACCAATTGCCAGACACTGTAAGATGGCACATGATGGGAATGCAAGCCTCCTGAAGATAAGAGACATTGACAGAGTCCACATTGGAAGAAGAGGAGGGGATTGGAATTTTTTTTTGGCACAGATGGAAACGCGTTTGATCGTTAGGATCGACTGTGTAAGTCCTAGAGCAGGGGTACTCAACAACTTTTAGTGGAGGTCCACTTACCGGGGTCTATTGTCAGGTGAAGGTCCGAGCTGAACATCAGTAGGAAACGTGTTTTGTTAATTTCCACAAACGTTCAACTATTTACATACAGAATTGCTGCTTATTAGCAGAAAAACAGGCATTTTTTCTCTCTCAACAGCCCTTTGATATTAGGTACAAAAGGGGTGACTGCCCTGCTAGTATATAACCCCCCTGTTGCTCCCCCAGTAGTGTATAGCCCCCTGTTGCTCCCCCAGTAGTATATAACCCCCTGTGAGCTCTCCGCCTGTAGTATATAGCCCCCTGGGAGCTCCCCCCAGTAGTATATAGCCCCTTGTGAGCTTCCCCCAGTAGTATGTAGCCCCCCTGTTCTCCCCCCAAGTAGTATATAGCCCCCCTGTGAGGTCCCCCAAGTAGTATATAACCCCCCTGTGCTCTCCCCCTGTAGTATATAGCCCCCTGTGAGCTCCCCCCAGTAGTATATAGCCCCCCAGTAGTATATAGCCCCCCTGTGCACTCCCCCAGTAGTATATAGCCCCCCCAGTAGTATATAGCCCCCCTGTGCGCTCTCCCCCTGTAGTATATAGCCCCCTGTGAGCTCCCCCCAGTAGTATATAGCCCCCCAGTAGTATATAGCCCCCTGTGAGCTCCCCCCAGTAGTATATAGCCCCCCAAGTAGTATATAGCCCCCTGTGAGCTCCCCCCAGTAGTATATAGCCCCCCAGTGCGCTCTTCCCTTATAGATGGCCCACAGACAAAAAAACAAACAACCCACAACTCACCTAGCACCTCGTTCCCCGCTGCGGCTGTCTTCTCTTCTCCTGTCCGTCCGCTCCCCGGCTGATACGCGCTCTCTGGGGATGTCCCGGAGATTCCCCAGCAGAGGGCGTACCAGTGACCTCAGTGTGTGCTGCCGGCCTGTACTTCCGGCAAGTACAGGCCGTCAGTGTACACAGAGGTCTTTGGTGCGCGCTCTGCTGGGGAATCCCCGGGACATCCCCAGAGAGCGCGTATCAGCCGGGGGCTGGACCGGCACTGCCCCCATCCCCACAGGCGTACAGAAAACTAAGGACAGTATGCCTATGGGGCGGGAGGCATTGCAGTAGGGAGCGGGACCTCCTAACCGCCACGGATCCGGTCCGCCCCGGGCGATTATGAGGTCTGACCAGGGAACCGGACAGCTGGCCTCCGCGGTCCGGGTTTGGACCGCAGTCCGCCAGTTGAGGACCCCTGTCCTAGAGGGTTGAATGAAGTTCTGAGCTTTGCCCCCTTCTTATAGCTGGATCTAACTCTGGTTCCCTATATATACATACTGTTTTTAGTTACTAATTGTTGTTTTTTATGTGTTTTTAGAATTTTCGTGAGAAGTCCTGTCCTGGAGGATTACAAGAACAACGTCCATTCTGACCACCGGGAGTCGGTGAGGGGGGGGGAAGCATTTTTTGTTTTCACATGACATTGATTTTCCCACTTTGATTCAAGCACTGACACTTTGGTCCATCATGTTCTCATGAAATGTTGTTGTTCATACGGTTGTGTTCTAATTTGTCATTAATTTATCACTTCTATTCAGATATACTCTTTTATTTTTATTACTGCACATTCATATTATAATATTTTTGTCATTTGCATTTTTGCTCAATTATGCCCGGTCACTTTACATATTCTTTCCTCATTCTATTCATACACTTTCATTCTTTTGCACTTATACACTTTACTGTGCACTCCGTAGCACTTACACTTTATTGAGTTTAACATCCATCTATTATCATGCACTTTATTGTTTTTATATATATGCAATTAATGTGTTAAGTATATGGGCTTCCTGTACAAATTATATCTACATTAAGGCTATATTCACACGAACGGGCTTGCAGCGAGATTCTCACTGCGAGCCCGGCAGGTCCTGGCAGTTCCCACACACTACATACTTGCTGCGGTCTAAACGACCGCAGCGAGTATGTAATTTTACCGCCCTTAACCCCTTCTGATGCCGCCCGCTCCGCTCCCCAGCTCTGTATACATTACCTCTCCTCGCTGCACGGATCCGGCGTCCTGCTCTCCCATCTGGCCAAACAGTGTGTTGCCCAGCCGCAGTCACTGATTGGCCGGACGGGAGAGCAGAACGCCGGACCCGTGCAGCGAAGAGAGGTAAGGTATATACACAGCGGGGGAGCCGGGCGGGAGCAGAAGGGGTTAAGGGCAGCAGAATTACATACTCGCATATTCTTGCATGCATTTACTTATATGTATTCAGTGAGTGGGCGGTAGCTATCCGGAGGCGGGGTGACGCTTCCTCCATGCCAGGTTAGCGTCCTCAGCTCCCTGGCAACGCGGCGTGATGACGTGCGGGTCACGTGACGTTGTTGCGCTGCCGCATCGGGAAGCGGAGCATGTGACTGGTTAGGGGGAGGCATCTATACACCAGAACTCCGGCTAGCTATGGTGTATTTAAGGACAGGGACACGGGGGAATGCCAGCCTCCTGGAAAAAGCAAGACCCGAAACGGGCGTTGGAGGAGCGGCACATATCCACCTCGCAGGTAGTGTTATTTCTATTACTTCATCTCCCTCACCGGTGCTTACTAGGCCACTGGGCTCTGTGCAATTGGTTTGACTATACCAGTTACTGGAGGGTTAGTGCAATGGCAACTACTGACACAGGTGTGGTGTTATTTGTATATTCCTTTACATTGCGCTTTATGTATTTATAATTCTTATTTCCTGTGGGGTGTGATTGCCTATGTGCATGGCTATGAGATCATCTTTTAATACGTGTATTATGTATTTTTAATGTATTCCTTAATAAAGATTAGGTCTTGTCAGAGAACACAGGGGGGCTATATACTAGGAGAGAGAACAGGGGGGCTATATACAGGGGGAGAGAGCACAGCGGGCTATATACTACTGGGGGAGAGTGCACAGGGGGGCTATATACAGGGGGAGAGAGCACAGGTGGCCTATATACTACAGGGGGAGAGTGCACAGGGGGGCTATATACCACTAGGGGAGAGGGCACACAGAGGGGCTATATACTACAGGGGGAGAGTGCACAGGGGGGCTATATACTACTGGGGTAGAGTGCACAGGGGCTATATGCTACAGGTGGAGAGTGCACAGGGACTATTTGCTACAGGGGGAGAGAGCACAGAGGAGCTATATACTACAGGGGGAGAGTGCACAGGGGGGCTATATACTACTGGGGAAGAGCGCACAGGGGCTATATACTACAGGGGGAGAGCACACAGGGGGGCTATATACTACAGGGGGAGAGCACACAGGGGGGCTATATTCTACAGGGGTAGCTATATACTAATAATGCAGTCACCCCCTGTGTACCTAATTTTAAAGGGCTGGTGAGAGAGAGAAAGTGCCAGTTTTCCCACTAATAAGCATCAATTCTGTATGTAAAATGTAAATAGTTCAACAACGTTTGTGAAAAGTAACAAAACACGTTCCCTACTGATGTTCAGCTCGGACCTTCACCTGACAAAAGACCCCGGTAAGTGGACCCTCACTAAAAGTTGTTGGTACCCCTGGTATATGCTGTATGTAGTGTATATAGTATGTGCTGTACTGTATGCTGTATGTACTGTATAGAGTATGCTGTATGTAGAGTATTTGCTGTATATAGTGTATAGGGTATATGTTGTATGTAGTGTATAGAGTATTTGCTGTATATAGTGTATAGGGTATATGCTGTATGTAGTGTGTACAGAATATGCTGTATATAGTGTATATGATTTATGTAGTGTATATTGTATATGCTGTATGTAGTGTATATAGAATGTACTGTATGCTGTATGTAGTATATATAGTATATGCTGTATGTAGTGTACACTCACCAGACACTTTATTAGGTACACCATGCTAGTAATGGGTTGGACCCCCTTTTGCCTTCAGAACTGCCTCAATTCTTCGTGGCATAGATTCAACAAGGTGCTGGAAGCTTCCTCAGAGATTTTGGTCCATATTGACATGATGGCATCACACAGTTGCCGCAGATTTGTCGGCTGCCCATCCATGATGCGAATCTCCCGTTCCACCACATCCCAAAGATGCTCTATTGGATTGAGATCTGGTGACTGTGGAGGCAATTTGAGTACAGTGAACTCATTGTCATGTTCAAGAAACCAGTCTGAGATAATTCTAGCTTTATGACATGGCGCATTATCCTGCTGAAAGTAGCCATCGGATGTTGGGTACATTGTGGTCATAAAGGGATGGAAATGGTCAGCACCAATATTTAGGTAGGCTGTGGCGTTGCAATGATGCTCAATTGGTACCAAGGGGCCCAAAGAGTGCCAAGAAAATATTGCCCACACCATGACACCACCACCACCAGCCTGAACCGTTGATACAAGGCAGGATGGATCCATGCTTTCATGTTGTTGACACCAAATTCTGACCCTACCATCCTAATGTCGCAGCAGAAATCGAGACTCATCAGACCAGGCAACGTTTTTCCAATCTTCTACTGTCCAATTTCGATGAGCTTGTGCAAATTGTAGCCTCAGTTTCCTGTTCTTAGCTGAAAGGAGTGGCACCCGGTGTGGTCTTCTGCTGCTGTAGCCCATCTGCCTCAAAGTTGGTCGTACTGTGCATTCAGAGATGCTCTTCTGCCTACCTTGGTTGTAACGGTTGGCTATTTGAGTCACTGTTGCCTTTCTATCAGCTCGAACCAGTCTGCCCATTCTCCTCTGACCTCTGGCATCAACAAGGCATTTCCGCCCACAGAACTGCCGCTCACTGGATGTTTTTTCTTTTTCGGACCATTCTCTGTAAACCCTTGAGGTGGTTGTGCGTGAAAATCCCAGTAGATCAGCAGTTTCTGAAATACTCAGACCAGCCCTTCTGGCACCAACAACCATGCCACGTTCAAAGGCACTAAAATCACCTTTCTTCCCCATACTGATGCTCGGTTTGAACTGCAGGAAATTGTCTTGACCATGTCTATATGCCTAAATGCACTGAGTTGCCGCCATGTGATTGGCTGATTAGAAATTAAGTGGTAACGTGCAGTTGGACAGGTGTACCTAATAAAGTGGCCGGTGAGTGTATATAGTATGTGCTGTACTGTATGCTGTATGTAGTGTATATAGTATGTGCTGTACTGTATGCTGTATGTAGTGTGTATAGTATGTGCTGTACTGTATGCTGTATGTAGTATGTATAGTATGTGCTGTACTGTATGCTGTATGCAGTGGCGTATTAAATGTACCCTGGGCCCCGGGCTGTCCACCCAACCTGCCCCCCCCCCACAAGTCAATTTGCCCACATTATAATCCGCTACTGCGCCCCCCCCCCCCCACCCACTGTCCCCAATAAACACTGCCTGCCTCCCCTCCCTGCTGGCCCCAATAAACATAATGTTTGGTCCCTTGCTGCTACCCCCAGTTAGCATTGCCCACCCCACCTCCACTGCCCCCAATAAACATATTGCCACCTCACCTGGTCCCCTGATGTCGCCCCCCCCCCAAGGTCACAGCAGCACAGAGGATGTCAGGAGAAGAGGGTGCTGATCTATAGGGGAGGTCCCAGCAGCACAGAGGATGTCAGGAGAGAAGGGTGCTAATCCTATAGGAGATGGTCCCCCTTTATAGATGGTCTCCCTCTTTCCCCCTCTATAGATTGTCCCTCTCTTTCCCCCTTTATTTATGGTCCCCCTCTTTCCCCCTCTATAGATGGTCCCCCTCTTCCCCCTCCCTTATAGATGGTCCCCCTCTCCCCCCTCCCTTTATAGATGGTCCCCCTCTTTCCCCCTCCCTTATACATGGTCCCCCTCTTTCCCCCCTTATAGATGGTCCCCCTCTTCCCCCCTCCCTTATACATGGTCCCCCTCTTTCCCCCTCTATAGATTGTCCCTCTCTTTCCCCCTTTATACATGGTCCCCCTCTTTCCCCCTCTATAGATGGTCCCCCTCTTCCCCCTCCCTTATAGATGGTCCCCCTCTTTCCCCACTTTATAGATGGTCCCCCTCTTTCCCCCTCCCTTATACATGGTCTCCCTCTTTCCCCCTCTATAGATGGCCCCCCTCTTTCCCCCTTTATAGATGGTCCCCCTCTTTCCCCCCTTTATAGATGGTCCCCCTCTCCCCCCTCCCTTATAGATGGTCCCCCTCTCCCCCCTCCCTTTATAGATGGTCCCCCTCTCCCCCCCTCCCTTTATAGATGGTCCCCCTCTTTCCCCCTCTATAGATGATCTCCCTCTCCCCCTCCCTTTATAGATGGTCCCCCTCTTTCCCCCCTTTATAGATGGTCCCCCCCCCTCTTCTCCCCTTTATAGATGCCCCCCCAGTCAGTAAATAACACAAAAATAACAAAATACAACTCACCTACCCTGCGTTCCGCCGTCGATTCTCTCTCCTTCTGCAGTCTCCGGCTGATGCACGGCTGCCGGGGGAGTCCCGTCCTCTCCCCGGCAGCGCGCGCATCACACAGCTCCTAGTGCCGCCTGGGCCCTGACTTCCGGTACGTGCGCTCCCAGTACCGGAAGTCAGGGCCCCAGGCGGCACTAGGAGCTGTGTGATGCGCTCGCTGCCGGGGAGAGGACGGGACACCTCCGGCAGCCGCGCATCAGCCGGAGACTCTTGTGACCGCAAGCGAAACAATGCAGTGGCGGGGGGAAGGGGGCCTCCCGGGCGGCATTATAATGTGGGCGGCGTGGCATGGGCCCCCCTGGAGCCTCAGGCCCGGGCGGCCGCCCAAACCACCCACATTATAATCCGCCACTGGCTGTATGTAGTGTATATAGTATATGCTGTATATAGTGTATATAGTATATGCTGTATGTAGTGTATATAGTATGCGTGTATTGTATGCTGTATGTAGTGTATATAGTATAATGCTCTATGTAGTGTATATAGTATATGCTGTATATAATATATGCTGTATGTACTGTATATAGTATGTGCTGTACTGTATGTTGTATGTAGTGTATATAGTATATGCTGTATATAGTGTATATAGTATATGCTCTATGTAGTGTATATAGTATATGCTGTATATAGTATATAGAGTACATGCTGTATGTAGTGTATACAGTAATGTGAGACAGTGACAGGGATGGTGGTTGGGAATCGCTATATCTCCCCGAGATACCTATCATACGTGAGCACTAGGTTCCAGAAAGTCCATACCTCATCCAGGGAAAGCTGGGTGAGATATGGAGGAATCCAGGAAAGCTAAAACCCATAGCAAACTACTTGCTATTGGCTGCTTTGTAGTGGCTGTAAATGGGCCTGGATATTTATGGAATGACAGGCAGGTTGGTAGTGGGGCCTGTCATTCCCTTTCTGGCCAGTCCAGGTTTTTGTGTCTGGCCCAAGTCAGCCCAGGTGCTGGAGGCCACTGATCACTGCCTGATAAGAGGAGGCACAGAGTGCGCAGAGTGCGGCTGTGCATGGAGGTCTCTCCTGGCAGTGGGGAGGGTCAGGGCTGCTAAAGCTTCTGCTGGGACTCTCAGCCACACCGGTATTGTACCAACTTGTGTTGTTTTATGTAGGGTGACTGGTAGCACGTCCCCTGTATAGCCAGGATTTGCTGTGTTAGTTAGAGCTCAGACGAGCAGGATTTATCTTATTTTGGGCCTGTATGTAAGGCTGAATTTCTTTTGGCTGCAATAAACAAACAGGGACATCTCTGTTTTATCCTAGTTTGTGTCACTGTCTCTGGCTGCCGTTCCTGCTGTCTGCGCTGCTCTACAGAGCTAATCTCCCACACTACAAGGCTACAATTTAAGAATTTTAAAACAGATTTTATCAACATAATTAAAAAATCTCCAACTTCATTATGCAGTGCCAAAGGATCCAGTATTACAGACAACCACAAGCCACAGTATCTATGTCATATAGTAACTAAATGGTGACAGTAAGCACATAAGCTGTAATCATGTAGTGTATGTGCTTACTGTCACCATTTAGTTACTATATGACATAGATACTGTGGCTTGTGGTTGTCTGTAATACTGGATCCTTTTGCACTGGATAATGAAGTTGGATATTTTTTTTTAATCATGTTTATAAAATCTGTTAAATATTCTTCAATTGTTGCCTTGTGTAACTGTATTATGTAAAGGCTAAATGGTAATAATTAGAGATGAGCGAACCTCCAGCATGCTCAAGTCCATCCGAACCCGATTGTTCGGCATTTGATTAGCGGTGGCTGCTGAAGTTGGATAAACCCCTAAGGCTATGTGGAAATCTTGGATATAGTCATTGGCTGTATCCATGTTTTCCAGACAACCTTAGAGCTTTATCCAAGTTTATCCAGCAGCCACCACTAATCAAATGCCGAACGTTCGGGTTCTGATTGACTCGAGCCCGAACCCGGTTCGCTCATCTCTAGTAATAATATTTTGGACAGGTGATATGAGGGTTCATTAACTCTATGAGGCTGGGTTCACACTGCATTTTTGCAATCTGTTTAACATATCCATTTTTATTTGGTTACTTTTAACGGATAGAAAAACGTAGTCAACACTACTTTCTCTTCTCACCTTCACGACGGCACCATAGGAGGATGGGTTGTACCCTAGGGACAGGAAAAAGCATGAGAGTTTAAAAGCCCCTCCCCTTCCTCCCAACACCAGTGCTTTTTCCTGTCCCACTAGGGCAGGCACGAGAGGGAGGGGATCCGCATGAAGCAGGAAGGGATCCTCTCGAAATTACCTTTTATTTTTTCACTCTTTATTTCCTTTTTTTCTTTTATATCGGCAGGGTCGATCGGGGCCTCTTGGCTTCCTTCCTTCCCGGGGTCCGACAACCAAACTGAGTGGAGCGGCTCCGGCGTTCCGTGGAACCTCGCGCCGACTCCAGGACAAGCCGCGCGATCCCCCCAGAGGGTGGGTAAGTTGGCGGCTATCAGGGGCTCTGTTCACCGCGTGCATTGCCGCGGTCCCAGCGCCAGACGGAATGACGCACTTCCGGGCGACGCACTTCCGGTTGACGTCGGCACGCCGGAAGTGACGTCAGACGCCGCGCGTCCCGGAAGCCCACGCCGAGGACCCGCGCGCGTCATTCAAAAGTCCGGCAAGCGGTGGATCGGATCGTCTCTGTCCAACGATGGATCCCTCCACGTCTGACAAGACTGCTACTGCGGTAACAGTAAGTACGGGCTATACTAGCCGCTTCCGTGTGCCAAACTCTGCAGTCAGCACGCTTCCTATGCAGACTCTGCAGGGAAAGGGGGTTCTCTGGTGACATGATCTGATTATTCCACTGAAACTTTCCTTTCCTATCACAATAAGGGTGTCTATTATTAATAATATCACCTAAGCTGGTAAAATATACTTACCCATGATCTATTGAGTATTTATGGGCATAGTTCTCCAGCCTGAAAGATATTATTTTTCATTAGGAGACTAAGGATCCTACTCCTACTACCAAAAAGGAGAAGCCAAAGATACCAGTTAAAAGATGTGTGTCTTGCGATAGTAAATTAGCCTCGAGCTGTAAGAAAAATATCTGCCCCTCATGCATCGGAGACCTTATAAAGCAGGATAGATCTTCCTTCCTAGAGGACATAAGGAAGATGATGAAAGACGAGATAGCCTCATCTATGGCTAATCTCCCTGCTCCTCTTCCTACTCCACCTCCTATTCAGCAGGATCCGCCACCTACCCCTCCACAACAAATTATAATACAGGAGACACCTATAGTAGAACCAGCGGTCATCTGTCCGGCTTCTATATCAGATTCAAGGAGCTCCATCGCATCCTCATCTGGGAAGCGTAAGAGACACTCTTCGGCATCTTCCTGTGAATCGGGACAGATCTCAGAAGACCTGGAAATAGATGACATAGAAACGGAACATAGAGAAGAGATAAAGAAATATTTCTTTTCTTCTGACCACACTTCTGCCCTTCTTACAGCAGTCAGAGATGCTTTGGGCATGGAAGAGGTGCAAGAGGAAATAGCACCCAAGGATAAAATGTTCAGGGGTCTTAAAGCAAAAGGGAAGTTAGTTTTTCCAGTTCACGAGACTCTTCAGTCTCTTATAACTGATGAATGGCTGGAACCGGAAAAAAGACTTCAGGTTCCAGGTGAAATTAAGAGGCGACTCCCCTTTGCAGAAGAAGAGATAAAAAAATGGGGAGAAATCCCAAAGATCGACGCACAGGTGGCTAAAACTACAAAAAGATCCATTTTGCCCTTTGAGGACTCTTCCCAACTCAAAGAGCCGATGGATAGGAAAGCAGAAAGTCTCCTCAGACGCTCCTGGGAAACTGTGTCATACTCTATAAAAAATAACATCGCGGCGACTTGCGTGGCCAGGGCTCTGCATGTTTGGATAGAGCAGCTGGAGAGCCATTTAAATAGCAAATGTTCTAGACAAAAAATAATAGACTCACTACCCCTATTAAAAGATGCTACGGCCTTCCTGGCAGATTCCACAGCAGAATCTATTAGATTCGCCGCCACAGATGGTGCTCTCACTAATGCCGCTAGACGAGCTCTCTGGCTAAAAAATTGGACGGGGGATAATACCGCAAAATCAAACTTATGCGGTATTCCATTCGAAGGAGAGTATGTATTCGGTGCACCTCTCGATAAAATTATCGAGAAGACGGCGGATAAAAAGAAGGCCCTACCCGAAGAAAAAATACCAGTAAAGAAGCAACAATATAAGCGCCCTAAATTTCAAGAGAATTATAGAGGCAAAGGGAAGACGGGCCGATGGAGCTATTCAAAAGGAGGTAAGGGGAGAAATATTTTTTTCAACCCCAAAGCCTCCCAGGACAAACAGTGACGTTTGTCCTGTAGGGGGAAGACTGCAGGACTTTACAGGAGCGTGGGCCTCTATTACCGAGAACAGCTGGGTAATAGACATCATCAGGAAAGGATACCAGATAGAATTCATTCATCCCCCTCCACGAAGGTTCACCATATCCAGGCAGTCTTCAATTCCCCTACAATCAGAGCTGGAGAAGAGTGTACAAAAGTTACATCTTATGAAGGTCATCTCTCCAGTACCATTAAAAGAAAGAAGATCGGGTCATTATTCGAACCTCTTTCTTGTAAAAAAACCAAATGGATCCTTCCGACTAATTATAAATTTGAAGCCCTTAAACAAATTTGTAAAATACACCAAGTTCAAGATGGAATCCATAAAGTCTACCACCCCTCTAATAGCTCCAGACGCATGGATGACCTCCATAGATCTCCAGGACGCGTATTACCACGTCCCAATTCACCCTCAGTCTCAGGAATTTCTGAGGTTTGCAATCCAGATCAACAAAAAGATATACCACTATCAGTTCAGGGCTCTCCCGTTCGGGATCTCATCTGCCCCACGTATATTCACCAACGTGATGTCGGAAGTGGTTTCCTCCCTACACTTACAGGGAGTAAATATAGTGGCATACTTGGACGACCTTCTGATAATTGCAGATTCTCAGAAAAAAGTCCGTCAGGATCTACAAACGACTCACAACCTACTATCCAGACTGGGTTGGATTGTCAACGAGTCCAAATCAGACTTAATACTGTCTCCCAGGAAAGTATTTTTGGGGATTCTTCTGGACTCCAACCTACAGATGTCCTTTCTCCCGGAAGAAAAAATTATAAAACTTCTCACAAAGATAAGGAAATTCAAAAATGCCCCTCTATCCTCGGTGAGAGAAGCCATGTCAGTGCTAGGGTCAATGACGTCATGCATACCGGCAGTGCCATGGTGCCAGGCCCATTCACGAATCCTACAGGCTCAGATCCTAAGAGTATGGAACAAAGAGCCATCCGGACTGGACAAAAAGATAAACATTTCTCCACAGGTAAGAAAATCACTACACTGGTGGCTAAATCGAGAAAATTTAGAGAAGGGGATACAGTGGAATCCTCATCCCAAAACAATTCTAAAAACCGATGCAAGCCAGATAGGTTGGGGATCCCAATCGGGGACCCATTTCTTCCAGGGACTCTGGAAACCAGAAGAAAGGAAGGACTCCTCGAACCTCAGGGAGTTAAAAGCAGTACAGAACTCCCTTCTGGCAGCTCAAAACATCCTAGATGGAGTACACGTTCACATACTCTCAGACAATATGACGACGGTAGCCCACTTAAGGCACCAGGGGAGTGCAAAACACAGTCACCTGTGGTTAACCTCCCAACAGATTTTCTCCTGGGCAGAGTCACATCTGCTGTCCCTATCGGCAACTCACCTAAAGGGGACAGAAAACACCGAAGCGGATTTTCTCAGCCGAAACCAGATACATCCAGGAGAGAGTGGTGTCTAAAAGAACAAGTGTTCCATCAACTAGTGAATCGTTGGGGCCTTCCGGAGATCGACCTATTTGCTACAAGGAAAAACAGGAAGGTAAAAAACTTTTACTCCCTGAATCCGAACGACAGTCCTACGGCCATAGACGCTCTAACCCAGACCTGGGAAGCAAAACTAGCGTACGCATTCCCTCCAATACCACTAATACCAAAGGTTTTACAGAAGGTCAGAGAACAAAAGTCCAAAGTCATTCTTATTGTTCCCTATTGGCCAAAAAGGAGCTGGTTCGGACTTCTAAAGAACCTGACACGGGAGGACCCAGTAATTCTCCCACAACAAATAGACCTTCTATTCCAGGGCCCAATTTTCCATCCAGGTCTGACAAAGCTACACCTCTCAGCATGGATCCTGAGCGGGAAATGTTAAAAAGTCAAGGACTTTCAGAAAGTGTAATATCAACACTACTGCAAAGTAGGAAAAAAGTAACAACTTCCATCTACCTAAAGGTTTGGAAAGTTTTTTCTTCCTGGTGCGGAAGTCCTCCACCTTTCCCGGCAGAGCCTAATATATCACAGATATTAGACTTCCTACAGGCGGGACTATCCAAAGGTCTCAAACCAGCTACCTTAAAAGTTCATATCTCTGCTCTATCAGCCGTCTACGACACTAATCTAGCAGATCATCGATGGATAAAAAGATTCATCAGGGCAGCATCTAGGATTAATCCCAGGACTCAGACTTCCCATCCGACATGGGATCTAAACATTGTCCTAGAGGGTCTGACAAAATCTACCTTTGAGCCCATTTCAGAAATCAACAGTAGACTCCTCTCCTACAAAACAGTTTTTTTTAGTGGCCATCTGCTCCGCAAGAAGAGTGAGTGAGATTCAGGCCCTCACTCTCCGTAGACCTTACTGTACTATATCTGATGACCGTATAGTACTAAAAACAGACCCCTCCTTTCTTCCTAAAGTAGTGACTGAATTTCATAAATCCCAAGATATTGTCCTGCCTTCCTTTTGTCCAGAACCAAAAAATGATCTGGAAAAGAAATTCCATACCCTGGATGTGAGAAGAGCAGTTCTCCAGTACATTGAGACTACAAGACCGTGGAGAATAGACCAAAATTTATTTATACAGTTTCAGGGCAAGAATAAAGGCAGGAAAGTATCAAAGAGTACCATTGCCAGATGGATAAGGAATGCCATAGCAGAGGCTTACAAAGCTCAAAACCTTCCATCTCCAATCAATATCAAGGCACACTCTACAAGAGCAGTCTCCACTACTTGGGCAGAGAGAGCATCTGCCTCATTAGAACAAATATGCAGGGCAGCGACTTGGTCGTCCCCCCATACATTTATAAAGCATTACAGACTACTATTGCAGTCAAATGAAGACCTGACCTTTGGCAGAAAAGTTCTTCAGGCTGTGGTCCCTCCCTAAGATTAATGGTTGGTATTACTCCTATGGTGCCGTCGTGAAGGTGAGAAGAGAAAATAGGATTAGTCCTTACCGGTAAGCCGGTTTCTTCGAACCTTCACGACGGCACCAGTATCCCTCCCTAGTATTGTATTAAATATGATACTCACGTGGTGCTAAATGACTGTTATAAGGCACTGGTGTTGGGAGGAAGGGGAGGGGCTTTTAAACTCTCGTGCTTTTTCCTGTCCCTAGGGTACAACCCATCCTCCTATGGTGCCGTCGTGAAGGTTCGAAGAAACCGGCTTACCGGTAAGGACTAATCCTATTTTTGTGTCCGTAAAAAAAAATGCGTCCGTTTCAATTTTTTTTTTTATAATGGAAGTCAGTGGAAAAATGGATAACATACAATTGCATCGTGTTTTTTTTTTTTTTAATAAAACATATACGTTAAACGGATTGCAAAAATGCAGTGTGAACCCAGCCTGAGGCAGAGACTTTGTTATAGATTTGGTTGTCCATTGGAACTATTGTGTATAAACAGTATTGGCTGGGGGCAGTATATTCTGCCTCCAACCACTTGATGACGCTCTCTCCTCCCAGCTACAGGGCTTGGCAGGAACGTCACTCCTAGAAGAAGAGGCTAGAAGAGCCTGAGGGAAATGAATGGCCGTGTGCTGCAGGGAGCCAGATAATCATGAGGAGCCCACATGAGGGGGATTATGGTGGAGGAAGTAAAGCTATATACATTGGTGTGAGCGGCTAAGAGACCAGTAATCAGAGCTATGAATAATATACACTGTATACACAGCTCTGATTACCAGTCTCCCAGTATACTAGCCTCTCATACCAATGTATATAGTTTTATCACCTTTAGCATAATTCCTTATGTGGTCTCCTCATTATACCACCAGTCTCACACCGCACTTTATATACTGGTGGTATAATGAGGTGCCCACACGAGTGGGGTTATGCTGAAGGAGATAAAGCTCCAGTCTGCCCCAGTCACCAAGGTTTCATGGGGCCTCATACAGTTGTTTGCTGGAGGACAGTGTCGGAAAGGTGTTCACACCCAACACGCTCCCCGGCAGTCCTCCTGTGACTTCTTCAGGTCTTTCTTCTGTTGCTCCGGCTGCTACTTCCCAGACTGATTTTGTCTCTGTAGTGATAGGTCACTCAGCCAATCACTGGCCGCAGTGTTGTTCCGCCTCAGTCAGTGATTGCCTGAGAAGGCTCAGAGCTGAGAAACAGACGTCTCATCCATCTCAGAAGTAACGGCCAGAGCAGGAAGACGTGACGGAGGACCCTCATGGAAGTGTGGTAGGTGAGAATAGGCAGCTTATTTCCCTTGTGGCCCTATCTGCCTGTCCGTCTATCTTTGTAAGTGGCTACAATTCAGCGGCCAGGTGATGTTCTGTGGACCAGGTGTGGGGATTTTGGCTCCTGTTCTGCTGTATATGGAATTCTGTACTTGTAAGTCACCGCATCAGCAGGGTCAGCTGCCCTGACCTCACTACTACATCTATGCAGAGAAGTGGCCTGACTCTATGTAGGACTTTCCGGTAACAAACTCCACTTGGCTCCATCTTGCAAATTAATCTCTGCAGCATTGGGACATTTATTAAGACTTAAAAATAGGCTAAAATTTTATGATGCAGATAAGCCTGATGCATGTAACAATATTTGCAGATGCTGTTTGTGTGTGTGTGTGTGTGTGTGTGTGTATGTATGTATGTATATATATATATATATAATCTACACATACTTACTGGATATGCAATTTGATCTGGTTGCCGAGGGGAGGGCATACTTTGCTATAATTGGCAATATTTGGCTGCAGGGGGGTATTCCTGGCTGCAAGGGGCATTTCTTGCTGCAGTGGGCATATCTGAATACAGTGACCATACCTGACTACAAATGGCATATCTGGCTATAAGGGCCATGTCTGGCTTCAGAGGGCATTGTATATGTCTACAGGAAGCATACTTGGGTGCATGGGGCATTTCTCTCTAAAGGGTGCATATCTGGCTACAAGAAGCATTGCATCGAGCTATAGGAGGCATATGTAACTACAGGGGGCATTGTTTCTAATTATATAAGCCAAGTAACTAACTTAAAATAATACTGCCTATTATTTGAAGTTAGTTACAGTAATACCTCGGTTTTCGAACGCTTTGGAACTCGAACTGCTTGGTATTCGAACAAAAATTTACCCAGAAGTAGTGTTTGGAATTCGAACTTTGCTCGGTTTTCGAACGTTTTTGCGAGCGTGGATGGTGGGTTGTACCTGGCGAGTTAAGCAGTGGTGAGGCTTCACATACAGTACAGTGCTGTATAAGACTGCTGGAGTGCATATACAGTGCAGTAGTAGTACAGGCAGTGCACCACCATCTCCCATACATGACAGTGCTTGGATGGGGGGGGGGACGCTATACAGTAAAGGATGGGTGAGGAGTTGGTGACTACTGTACTATAATTGCTGGTTCTGATGAACATTTCTTATGTTTAATGTCCTGTATAGTACTGTACTGTAGTGATTATACTGAGCACTTATCAGTGTAATAAATGAGTATTGTAGGTAATTATTGGTGGCTGCTGAAACCAATTAATCACATTTACATTATTTCCTATGGGAAGACACTGCTTGGTTCTCAAACTGCCTTCCGGAACCAATTAAGTTCGAGAACCGAGGTACTACTGTACTTGGCTTCTATAATTAGTGTAAACTAACAGTTATACCAATACTATATGGCATATATAGCCTCCTCCATGGGGCACTGTCCACAAGGGTATTAAAGCAAATGGGCTCAAGGTCTGGATCCTTTTCTTTGAATTTCCCGTTTGCATAGTGATCTCATAGAGACATATCGGCCGGTCTACAACCAGAGATGGTATGATGGCGGTTTTTCTTCAGTGGGCAGATTTGTGCTTTTATGACTTTGCAATATGTGATAGACCTCAAACTCCAAAGCAAAATAAGTGACACAAAAGAAACAAAGACACAACACATTGTAATTAGATGTTAAATGATCGTAATTTTATTTAAGATTATATGACACCGGAAAAGACCACCGACTCACAAAAAGTCACCCTCCAGCACTCAGGCGAGGAAAAACACCCTATGGGGGAAACCTCAAGGAAGCCATGGCTGGTGAGTTGCCCCTCCTCTGGGCTTAGAGGGTAACACTATTATAAAATTATGTTATCTGAGAAGGGCAGGATAAACTTGAGAAGGGGGCTTCACCAGTTGTTCGGGTTCATTGGGGGCTAATGTCAACCCTACCACTGTAGAGGTAACCCTTCTCTCCCCAGACAGAGAGTGCTGCATTGATGTGTCCACATCTGCCCTGCTCATTCCTTTATGCTCCCTGCAGTCTCTATCAGCCCTTGTGTTTCCCATCCTCTCCATTTCTGATATAATCTGTCTGCCCTTACACTCAGCCATTGACACTGCTGTATATAAGGTTTCTGTCACTGTCCTCCTGCACAGCTCTCTGATTCTCACTTCCTGATTGGTCCATGCTTAACACCCCCCCCTCTCCCCACTGCTGTCATGTGACCACACAGACCTTTGACAGCAGCCTTGCTTCTCTATTCTAGCCTGTTGTACTACGCTACTGCAATATTGGGATCTGCAGTTCCATCCTGTATCTACAAACTACTGCTGTAGTTTCATTCTTATGCACTTTTATACATTATATTCTACGTGCTGATTGCTATACTGTACAGTACCATAAAACATGACACATTTAGTTGTTTCTAAATGTTTGTTTTATTTGTTGTACATGTTGAGAATAAAAAAAAAATCACTTTTGGGGTGTGGAACCAATTGCCTACATTTCAATGATTTCTTATGGGAAAACTTGCTTTGGTTTAAGAGTAGATTTGGATTACAAGCACAGTCCAGGAAGGAATTATACCCGTAATCCAAGGCACCACTGTATTTCTAGATGCCATTGTATTATGTCATACTATGAGCACCTGTTATTTGGCTGTGCATAATACCCTTAGTTCAGGTGCAGACAAGGAAGTGTTACAATCTTTAGGATTGCAATCTGATGAAGGGAAAGCTATACTCCCAAAACGCGTTATTGCTATTGTTTTCACATTCTTACAGGGAACCTGTCACCCTGGGAGAACAGGCCAAACCCTCCCGACCCCTGGACAAAGCCCCCCCCCCCATACTTACTCCCTTTCTTCCGGTCCTGTCACTGGGAAATCACTGCAGCTCCTCTGCTCGCTCATTATGTAAATGAGCAGAGATGAGTCCAATACCCATAGGAAATCACAAATCGGACTCATCTCTGCTCATTTGCATAAGCAGCGTGCAGCGGAGCAGTAGAGATTTCTCGGCGACGGATGTGAGACCGGCAGGATGGTGTAAGTTTGGGGGCTCTATCCAGGGGTGGGACTGATTCGGCCCGCTTTCCCAGGGTGACAGGTTCCCTTTAAACTAATGCTACTTGATTTCTAATTAAGCCTTATTACTGACTTCTACCTAACCACCTTCCTTGGAGAATTTCGTGGTAGTGCCAGGATCTTATCCACATTCCTTTTTTCTCTTTGTTCCTGATCGAGACATTGGCCCCTACTTGTGGTAACATTGCGTCAGTTGGATTGTTCAGCCGGCAGCCCTCTCTGTACAATGCAAGCCGCCCCATCTACCTACGGTTACATGCATAAAGCCTAAGGGGCATCAAGGTGAGTGCCCATCTATACCTTTCTCATATCCTATATTACACCAGCAGAATTACACGAGGCGCCGTCCTCCTTGTACTTTTCTCCTTTTCTCCCTCTATACGCGACACAATCTGGAAGACATGTTGCTGTTAAAACTTTGTGTGTGGGGAGCATCATCCGGCAGCTGGAAGCCATGAGAGACAACACATGTGGCTGCAGGATGTACATATCACTGAGCTGTTAGTGTTCCATGTATCCCTACTACGGGTACGAATTTCCCTATGTCTCCTACATCATCGCACCATCAGGGGGGCAGTGTGTCCTCCCCACATCATCACACCATCAGGGGGGCAGTGTGTCCTCCCCACATGCCAATGAACTCCATTGATTCCTGCTCAACCTACTTGGTGAACCTTGAACGGTTGTTGTTACTCGAATCCCAACTACCAGACCTGACACTCTGTGGGCTCTTCTAGCGTGAGGCGGTCTTCTTCTTCTCCTCCGTCCTAACCGTGAGTATGTGATTCTTCACCACAAGTCACACACTACAAGTTGTCCTGGCAGAGTTTTGCACTACTTTTGCCCACAGAAGTTAAATGTGTAAGAGAAAGATGTGAAGGTTATGGAAAAAATGAAATAAGAGAAGGAGAGCAGGACTAGAACCCAAGAACATTGTACTTAGGCCCGATACCTAACCCTCCAGGCCACAGCAACATCTTACACATCTATCACCTATAAGCAGTAATGTTCCTCTATACTGATCCCACTATGTGGCCACATCTAATGTCATGATCACTAAGAATACCAATCTTCCTGTGAGCAGTGTGATAGCTATGGGGTACGTGATTTGCCTCTCATGCTGGAGATCTGGGTTCTAATCTCTGTAGATTAATGGGTTTTTAAAGAAAAGAATAATTAGAGCGTTCTTATAATTAGTTATAACAAGTCATTAGTTTGTTGTTTTTTGAAATGTTAGATTCTTGTTAAATGAATAGAGCTGCACACAGTGGGGCAGCTCTCTTATACAGAGTACATGGAGTCCCTAACATACAGGGACCTTGCACTGCTATTAACAAGAAGCCAGCACAGCAGGGTACACCAGCCTAGCATTGGGTATTGAGTCTGGGTCACTAGCACCAGGCCAGCACTAAGTATCAACCAAAGAATGCAACACATGAAGCATTGGGTACTGAACCCAGGTCTCTATGCCATGCCAGCAGGGAGTGTTGTTCCTGGGAGTCTCAGCTCCCCAACACTTAAACAGCATTGGGTAATAACCTGGGTCACTCACACCAAGCCAGTATTGTACCAGGGAGGCCAACACTAAAGCAGCACTGGGTATTGAACCTGAGACTGTAACACCACATCTGGGACTACCAGGTTCTCAATCCCCTCAGCCACCTCCTGCTCAGAGACCTCAGGGAAATAAGTGGGGGTCATGGTCAAAATAAAAGAATTACTGAAAGATTAATCTGTGAAAGGAAACAACCAGGATTAGAACCAAAGAACCCTGCACATGGTCAGGCAGGACACCCAACCCTCCAGGCCACAGACACATGTGATACAATGTATGAGAAGCAGCTGTCAGTAATGTTTCTCTATGATGGATTCACAATGTGGCGACATCTGATGTCATGGCTACTAAAAGGAGCGGTCCATATTGGGCAGGGGTATGTGATTGGGGTCTCATGCTGGAGACCTGGTGCAAATCACCTAAAGTAGCTTTAATCTGAGGTATATTGGGATAACGTATGGCATTCTAGTGAGAGGACAACTTTGTATATCAGGGAAATTTATTTGTAAAAAGTGTCAGGACTCTAAATAACAAACAACAAAGGGAATAATACACACCAGGCTACTATTAGCATTGGGGTTTGAACCTGCAGCTCCACCATATCAGATCTGGTTCTTTACCCACTGAGCCAGCTCCTGTCCTATGGAGCAAAGGAAATAAGGAAAGATCACGGGCAAAATAAAGGAATTCCTGTAAGACATGTTTGTCTCCATGTAGCTCTAGCTGTGTATAAAAGCGATATGGGGAAGTATAGAAAATGTCTCCTATTTTTATAAACAATATTATTCCCTCAAACAGCCTATTATTTCTGTGTTCACGTTCCCTGCTGCTATATACACCTGGATATACCTAATAATGACTGAGGTAATAGGCAGATAACATGTAATAAATCACAATAGTATAAAGTCTGTGTCTCCCTGTATTGTCCAGGCTGCTCTACACCGGCTACTCACAGGTGCAGTCCCACTACTGACCAGCCTGGTGGATGTGACCTGCTCTGTTCCCGACCTGGGCCTGGTCACCCCTCCTTACACAACCTGGCAGCTCCGAGCTCCCCCAGAGTCGCCATATTTATACTGAGCTTAGTGCAGACACCTGATCAGCATAGCATAGGGAAGCACAGAACTCCTGGACTCAAGTGATCCGACAGCCTCAGCCTCCCAGGTAGCTGGTATTACAGACACACCACTGGGCCCAGCAAGAGGAGCAGCTACTGTGTAATATAGGAACCTGTGTGATGTAAGGAATACAGCCAGCTAGCTCCACCTGCTGTGTAATATAGGAACCTGTGTGATGTAAGGAATACAGCCAGCTAGCTCCACCTGCTGTGTAATATAGGAACCTGTGTGATGTAAGGAATACAGCCAGCTAGCTCCACCTGCTGTGTAATATAGGAACCTGTGTGATGTAAGGCAGTGATTTTCAACCAGTGTGCCGTGGCACACTAGTGTGCCGCGACACATGGTCGGGTGTGCCACGGGGAAAGTTTCCCAAACTATGGTGCCCCTGTGAAACAGGAGAAAACAATGGGGGGAGAGAAATCTGGGGATGGGGGAGAAACAGGGGGGAGAGAAACATGAGGATAGGGGGGAAAGTAACAGCGGAGAGAAGCACAGGAGAGAAGCAGGGGGGAGAAGTATGGTGGAGAGAAGCAGGGGGGGAGAAGTATGGTGGAGAGAAGCAGGGGGAGAAGTATGGTGGAGAGAAGCACAGGAGAGAAGCAGGGGGGAGAAGTATGGTGGAGAGAAGCACAGGAGAGAAGCAGGGGGGGAGAAGCATAGGAGAGAAGCAGGGGGGAGAGAAGTATGGAGGAGAGAAGCATGGGGGGAGAGAAGCACATGAGAGAAGTATGGTGGAGAGAAGCATGGGGGGGAGAAGAAAACAGGCCCAGGTTTCACATTGAGTGAGTATAAATACATTTAGAATCTATATTATTAACTATATGTATAATTTGAACTGTTTTAGTGTCATTTTGTGCCATTTTGGTTGGTGGTGTGCCCCAGGATTTTTTAAGTATAAAAAGTGTGCCGTGGCTCAAAAAAGGTTGAAAATCACTGATGTAAGGAATGCAGCCAGCTAGCTCCACCTGCTGTGTAATATAGGAACCTGTGTGATGTAAGGAATACAGCCAGCTAGCTCCACCTGCTGTGTAATATAGGAACATGTGGGATGTAAGGAATACAGCCAGCTAGCTCCACCTGCTGTGTAATATAGGAACCTGTGTGATGTAAGGAATACAGCCAGCTAGCTCCACCTGCTGTGTAATATAGGAACCTGTGTGATAAAAGGAACAGAGTTAGGTAGCTCCACCTGCTGTCTCTTCTATATACTTACACCGTGTACAATATTACAGCTAGTGCCACCTGCTGTCTCTTCTGTATACTTACAACATGTACAATATCACAGCTAGTGCCACCTGCAGTCTCTTCTGTATACTTACACCATGTACAATATCACAGCTAGCGCCACCTGCTGTCTCTTCTGTATTCTTACACCATGTACAATATCACAGCTAGTGCCACCTGCAGTCTCTTCTGTATTCTTACACCATGTACAATATCACAGCTAGCGCCACCTGCTGTCTTTTCTGTATTCTTACACCATGTACAATATCACAGCTAGCGCCACCTGCTGTCTCTTCTGTATATATACACCATGTACAGGATCACAGCTAGCGCCACCTGCTGTCTCTTCTGTATACTTACACCATGTACAATATTACAGCTAGCGCCATCTGCAGTCTCTTCTGTATACTTACACAATGTACAATATTACAGCTAGCGCCACCTGCAGTCTCTTCTGTATACTTACACAATGTACAATACTACAGCTACAGGAAAGAGTGTAGCTCACTAATGCCTAACATTTACTGGTGTCGAGGTAACAAGGTAAACTGCACACCCTAAAAATGAATGGAGAGGAGAACAATAACCAGAAAAAACACAGTCCTCAAGACACCATGAACAGGCTCCTATAGTTTAATCACACATGATAAAAACTAATATATAAAAAAATAGAATAAAATAAAATAAATCCACAGGGCCCTTGTGGAAAAGGTAATTAAATCATCAGTATAAAATACAAATACCATGTAGAGGTCTAAATGAGAACAGCAACAGATAAAACCAGTGTTCATCCAGTCCTGTCCGAGCTCCCAGTGCTGTTAGTATGTGCAGCAATGTGGATGTGAGATGGTTCTGCACAGGCTCTGGGCTCTAGTAACAAAAGTTTCATAAACAAACAAAAAAACAAACCTAATAAAAAAAAAATCTATCAAACAAGCCTATTGTCTGCCCAACCCTGCAAGCCTTCTCTGTGTCCTTCCTTGCTGGGATGGGTACACTGTGACATCAGTGTGACCCCATGGGGTTAAGTGAGGTTGGCATGCATCCTTACTTAAACCCCTGGGGACCACATTGTTCAGTCTTGCACAGAAAGGGTTAAGTGTGGATGCCATGCATCCATAATTAACCCCTTGTGTGCCATTCTGTAAGCAGCATCTGCCAGATATCGTTTTCCAGACAATTACGTCGGATTTGTTGGACTACATCGATGACCAGCATTGTTTTGTTTTTTTTAAATAAAATGTTCAAAGAGGGGTGTGGGGGTGTTCTTTCTTTACTAAAAGACTTTTCCCTATTGTGTTGTGTTTTATTTTTAGTTTATTTCAGGCTTAGTAGTGGAAGCTGTCTGATTGATGATATCCTTTACTAAGTTGGGGCCTAGTGTTATCCGGTATAAAACGGCTAACACTAACCCCCCTATAGTACCCCAGTACCCACTGTACCAGGGATACTGGGGAGAGCCAGGTACCAGTAGTCCCGGAGCTTCAAATTTGTTTCTCCTGGACTCGGCAGTAGCAAGCTGGTAATATTAAGCTGAGGAGGGCCAAAAGAAAAACACCCTTCCCACCCTGGTACTACTAGGCTGCTGCTGCTTGCTTTTTAGACCTGACTGGTGATGGCAATAGAGGGAATGCTAAACATTTTTTAAAATTCTTTCTTTTTTAAAATAAAAGTATAGGGTTCCCCCTATTTCCATAACCAGCCAGGTTTAACCCCTTAGCGACCCATGACGTATCTGATACGTCATGGTGCCGCTCGGGGTGTTCAGAGCGGGGTCCCGCCGAGACCCCGCTCTGAACGGCGCTGATCCCGGCTGACACGTGCAGCCGGGCAGTGCCTCTATTAGCTGACGCGGGTCCCGTTGCCGCGCCGGCTAATTAAGCCTCTAAGTGCAGCTGTCAAACCTGACAACTGCACTTAGAGGCTTTGTACACACTATCCCTGGTGTCTAGTGGCTCGGATCTCCCCCCGCGATGCGATCGCGGGGGGGAGATCCGTTCTTCTGCCCGTGCCGGGCATCAGCGTCGGAATGACGCTGATCCCAGCTCGGCAATAGATTGCTATGGCCTGCAGCAGGCCATAGTAATCTATGACCGATCTAATCGATCTTTGCTGTGTATATACACAGCATTGATCTCTATGAGAGATCAGTGCTGTCTATATACAAGTCCCCCAGGGGGGCTTCTAGTTACAGTAAAAAAAAAAGTAAAAAAGTGTTTTTATTAATAAAAAATCCCCTCCCCTAATAAAAGTCCAAATCACCCCCCTTTTCCCATTTTATAAATATAAATAAATAAATAAATAAATAAACATATTTAGTATCGCCGCACGCGTAATCGCCCGAACTATTAATTAATCACATTCCTGATCTCGCACGGTAAACGGCGTCTGCGCAAAAAAATTCCAAAGTGCAAAATTGCGCATTTTTGGTCGCATCAAATCCAGAAAAAATGTAATAAAAAACTATCAAAAAGTCATATATGCGCAATCAAGGTACCGATAGAAAGAACGCATCATGGCGCAAAAAATGACACCTGACACAGCCCCATAGACCAAAGGATAAAAGCGCTATAAGCCTGGGAATGGAGCGATGTTAAGGAACGTATATTTGTTAACAATGGTTTGAATTTTTTACAAGATACAATATAAGTTATACATGTTATATATCATAGTAATCGTAACGACTTGAGGAACATGCATAACAAGTCAGTTTTACCATAGGACGAACGGCGTAAATGCAAAACTCCCCGAAATCAAAACAAATTCGTTTTTTTTTTCAATTTGACAGCGCAAATGATTTTTTTCCGGTTTCGCAGCATATGTTATGGAAAAACAATGCCTGTCATTGCAAAGTACAATTGGTTTTGCAAAAAATTTACGCTCATATACGTCTCTAGGTGAAAAAATGCAAGCGCTATGGACTTTTAAACTTAAAATGGAATAAGCAAAAGCGCAAAAACGAAAATAGGCTTTGACCTTAAGGGGTTAAAAACCAAACAGCAGCAGCCTAGTAGTAACAGTGTGGGAAGGGAAATTGGGTAAGATTTATCAAACATGGTGTAAAGTGAAACTGGCTCAGTTGCCTCTAGCAACCAGTCAGATTCCACCTTTCATTTTCCAAAGTGTCTGTGAGGAATGAAAAGTGGAATCTGATTGGTTGCTAGGGGCAACTGAATCAGTTTCACTTTACAACATGTTGATGCATGCCATTTATCAGACAGCTTCCACTACTAAGCCTGTAGTAAAAGTAAAATAAAACCCCCTACAATAAAGAAAAGTCCTTTATCCAAAAAATAACACCCCCACACCCCTTAGTGAACATTTTATTTAAAAAAAAAAAACACAGATTATCGATGTAGTCCACTGAATCTGACACAATGCTCTGGATACTGATATCTGAAAAATAAAAAGGGTAAAACACACAAAAAAGGCCAGGAGCAAAACACTAGGTGTGACAGTATGCAGATGCTGCTTACAGTATACCACACAAGGGGTTAAGTGAGGATGCATGGCATGGGGGTCCATAATAATGTGACAATGTACCCATCTTAGCAAGAAAGAGGGTTAATTGCTGGGATCGATGCAGTGCTGGAGGGAGACGAGGAGCCCTATTGATACTCACCCTCAGGGCCGGATTAAAGGAGGGCACCAGGGGCACGTGCCTAGGGGCCTCCACCACTAGGGGGCCTCCACCAGCCCAAACCCGGAAGTGGTGTCTGGGAGCCAGTCCCACGCGCAAAAAGCATGTGGAACCCTACCTGGACACAGCACTGGCCACACTGCATGCTGTCCAGGGAGGGAGGGAGGTGTAGGGTTAATCCTGTGTAAGCATCTCCCTCCTGGAAGGCTCAGACTCCCCCCTGGTGGGTCTTTGAATGGATTCTTCCTGTCAAGCTTCCAGGTACCTGTCTCCTGCCGAGGTCCTCACTCCCCCCTCGCCCCTCCCCCTCACTGAGGAGAGGACAGCGTGGGACCTCAGCAAGGAAACCTGATCTCTCCAGCAGGGATGTGACATCATGAAGCATGCTGGAGTATATGTTACAGTGGCTTTCAGGCTGAAGGAACAGAGAAGAGCCAGAGGAGAGAAGAGCCAGAGGAGAGAAGACCTGTCATCTGCCCAGATCAGGTGAGTATGAGGCTTTGTTTTGTATTGGCACATCAGAGCAGGGATATATACTATAGGGGCATATATCAGAGCAGGAAGCATATACTATGGGGGGATATATCAGAGCCGGGGGCATATATTATAAGGGCATATATCAGATCAGGGGGCATATACTATGGGGGCATATATCAGAGCAGGGGTATATACTATAGGGGCATATATCAGAGCAGCGGGCATATACTATGGGGGCATATATCAGAGCAGGGGTATATACTATAGGGGCATATATCAGAGCAGGGGCATATACTATGGGGGCATATATCAGAGCAGGGGTATATACTATGGGGGCATATATCAGAGCAGAGGTATATACTATGGGGGCATATATCAGAGCAGGGGTATATACTATGGGGGCATATATCAGAGCAGGGGTATATATATATATATATATATATATATATGTATATATATTTATCGCCTGTTTGCAGCATATGACATGTAGCCTGTGTGCAGTGTATGGTATATATAGCCTGTGTGCAGTGTATGATATATAACCAGTGTGCAGTGTATGGTATTTAGCTTGTGTGCAGTGTATGGTATATAGCCTGTGTGCAGTGTATGGTATATAGCCTGTGTGCAGCCTATTATATATAGCCTGTGTGCAGTGTAATATATATAGCCTGTGTGCAGTGTATGGTATATAGCCTGTGTGCAGTGTATGATATTCAGCCTGTGTGCAGTGTATGGTATATAGCCTGTGTGCAGTGTATGACATATAGCCTGTGTGCAGCGTATGACATATAGCCTGTGTGCAGTGTATGATACATATAGTCTGTGTTCAGCATATGTCATATAGCCTGTGTGCAGCATATGGTATATAGCCTGCGAGCAGTGTATGGTATATAGCCTGTGTGCAGCATATGATATGTAGCCTGTGTGCAGCATATGATATATAGCCTGTGTGCAGTGTATTGTAAATAGCCTGTATGCAGAGTATGATATATAGCCTGTGTGCAGCATATGACATGTAGCCTGTGTGCAGCATATGACAAGTAGCCTGTGTGCAGCTATATATGCCATGATCCTTAGGGCATATTCACATGTACCATATCCTGTCTAAAAAAAGACAGAGGAGTGCGGCCTTCAGGGTTGGGAGGTGGATTTTTTGAACTGAATGGACAAACATGTTGCCTAGATACCAATAAAGTCTAGTACCTGTGTTTGCCTGGATACAATTAAGGCCTAGCACCTGTGGTTGCCTGGATACCAGTGATGCCTCGTTCCTGAGGTTGCCTGGATACAACTAAGGCTTAGTACCTGTGGTTGCCTGGATACCAGTGATGCTTAATACCTAAGGTTGCCTGGATACCAGTGAAGCCTAGTACCTATGGTTGCCTGGATACCATTAAGGCTTAGTACCTCATAGTTGTCAGCACTCCTGGGTATGACCCGGTAAGCCTAACCTCGATGGGGGCGGGGCTTACCGGGTCTGTTGGCAACTATGCGTACCTGTAGTTGCCTGGATACCAGTGAATCCTAATACCCGTGGTTGCCTGGATACCATTGATGTCTAGTACCTGTGGTTGCCTGGATACCATTGATGTCTAGTACCAGTGGTTGCCTAGATACCAATGAAGCCTAGTATCTGTGGTTGTCTGGATATCAATGAAGCCTAGTAGTTGTGGTAGCCTAGATACCACTGATGCATACTACCTGTGGCTGCCTATATACCACTGATGCCTACTACCTGTGGTTGCCTATATACCAGTGAAGCCTAGTACCTGGGGTTCCATCGAATAAAATTGTGTCCATTTCTTTCATAAGGCCCCATTCCAGGGCCGTCTCTTCCATTGGGCAGGATAGGCAGCTGCCCGGGGCCCATGGGTTATAGGTGCCCCCCGCCCCCACACACTCCTCTATTTCGGTCCTGGCAAGCCACCCCGCCTGTAACGGCCCCAATGTAAAAGCAAACATGCCAGTTTTGGCTGCTTCCTCCCCATTTTACAGAATCTGGCAGGGACATCGCTCCTTCATCTGGCTAGAAGAGCCTGAAGGAATAGAAGATGGGCGTGTGCTGCAGGGAGCCAGGTATCGAGGTGCCGATAATGCTAAAGGAGGAATAAGATATACATACAGGTGTGAGAGGCTAGTATACAGGAATAGGAGACTGGTATCCAGAGCTGTAAACATTGATGTGAGACTGATGGTATAAGCAGTATGATGATAGAGGGGCAGGATGAAAAAGGGGGTAGTAGTATGATGATGGAGGGAAAGCAGGATGATGAGGGGGCAGTAGCTTGATGACGGAAGGGAAAAATTATCACAAAGGGCCCCTTCATGATCATTTTTCCCCTCCATCACTAAACTATAACCCACTTCATCGTCCTCCTGCCCCTCCATCATGATACTACTACTCCTTCATCATCATGCCACTATCCCCTTCATCATCCTCCTCCCCCTCCATCAGCATACTACTTCCCCCTTCTTCATCCTGCTCCTGTGTCATCATACTACTACCTCCTTCGGAAGAGGGTAGTAATATAATGACGAAGGGGCAGGATGAAAAAGGCGGAAGTAGTATGATGATGGAGGGGCAGGATGATGATGAAGGGGATAGTAGCATGATGATGAAGGGGATAGTAGCATGATGATGAAGGGGTAGTAGTATTATGATGGATTTGTGGGAGTATAAGGGGGTAGTACTTTGATGATGGAGTGGAAGGAGGATGACAAAGGTGGGTAATAGTATGATGATGGAGGGGCAGAAGGGTGTAGTGGTATGATGATGGAGGGGCAGAAGAATGATGAAGGATGTAGTAGTATGATGATGGAGGGGCAGGAGCCAGAGATATTATGTCTGTTGTTAAACCCTGTCTGTACAGCAGCATGTAAGTGATACAGAGTTTATTTATGCTGAAGCATGTAAAGTAGAGATGAGATTCTTATCTGTGCATTATCAGGCAAACACGTCTTCATTACAGAGAAGCCAGTGAAGACAGGTTCTGCTCTCTCCATTCTGTGCCTATGAAGAGGGGAGGGGCCGAGGGAGATGAGGGAGCAGGAAGAGGTGACATGAAGGTCAGCTGTTTGTAGACTGTCTGGGCACCTAAAACACTGGATTCAGAGGTCAGAAAGGTCAGTGCTTATCTATGAACTTATTGAGAGAAGATTGCAGAGTGTTGTGCTTTGCAAGACTGCTCCGTGCTCAGTCACTCCTAACAGCCCCTCCCCTCTCCATAGCCACATAATGGACACAGAAATCCTGCTTCTTCTGAAGTGAGGGGGGAGGCTGGGAGATTGCTTTTTCAGTCCAGAAGGAAACTCTTTTGGTTTATAAAACCTTATACAGAGTTTCTTAAAATTGCTTGTACTGTTGATATTGAATGTTTTTAAAAAAAATTACCCTGAAATGACAGTTACACTTTAACCTCCTGGGGGCCAGATTGTTCAGTATGGCACCCAAAGGGTTAAGGGGGATGCAATGCATCCTCCTTAAACCCCTTGGGTGCCACACTGTAAGCAGCTATCTGTAAAGATGCTGCACACTGTAAGGTGCAGAACACCGCTCACAATGATGGGTGTTGTGCTCCTGTTTGTATGTCCTGTGGATTATGGCGGATTCGGTGGACTACGTCGAAGACCAGCAGTTGTTGGGATTTTTTTAATAAAATGATCAACAAGGGGTGTGGGAGTGTTTTTATTTGAATAAAAAAATTTCACTTGTGTCTTGTCTTTATTTCTTTACTATATAGACTTAGTAGTGGAAGCCGTCTAATAGACGGAATCCATTACTAAGTCAGGTCTTAGTGTTAGCCGGGTAACACTAACCCCCCCATTATTACCCCAGTACCCAATGCCACCAGGGGTACTGGGAAGAGCTGGGTGCCAGTGGTCCCAGAGCGTCAAAATTGGCGCTTCTGGACTGGGCGGCAGCAGCCTGGTATTATTAGGCTGGAAAGGGCTAAAATTAATGTCCCTTCCCACCCTGGCACTACTAAGCTGCTGTTGTTTGGTTTTTTACCCGGTTGGTTATGAAAATAGGGGAAACCCTATGCGTTTTTTTTTTAAATAAATAATAAAAAAAATCATAGGGTCCCCCCTATTTCCATAACCAGCTGGGTTAAAAATCTGCAGATGATCTTTCCGGCCGCAGTGTTCTGATGCAGGCGAATCAGCGCGCGCCTGCATCAGAACTCCTTACAGCACACAATGAAGCAAGCGGCCGGAGCCGCTCGCTTCATTGTGTGAACTGACAGAGCTTTCTGCGGCCGCAGAAAACGGACATGTCAGTTGTTTGCGCCGCCATAGGGGATCCCGGTATACGACGTGTATACGCTCCGGCCGGGATCCTATAGCAGAATAGGCAGCGTTCCTAGGCGTACAAAGTGCATACAAATACCGTACCGTACAAATACCGTTCCCTGTGATAGTGGAGTAATACTGCTTCCCTGCTTTCCCAGGGAGCGTAAACTTTATTAAAATAGCTTAACAATTGTTTAGCTGCTTTAGTAAAGTTGATTTAGATTTGAATATTTGATCACATATTCAATCAAACTCGAATCTTTCGAACAGTGCAGTATTCAATTGAATATTGTTTGCTCATCTCTAATGTAAAGCGTTAACAGCCGAAAATTACAGTTATCATCTCGTGCACGCTGCAGAGATGGGTCCGATGCACATAGAGAATTAATGGATCCATTCAGACGGGGATATCTCCGTCCCGGGACCGGCTCCAGGACTTGGAGAGAAAGGGTAAATATAAGGGTCTCTAGCGGGGGGCCGGGCGGTCTTCACCCCGGCACGGGAGGTGACAGGTCTCCTTTAAGGGGCTGCCATTCCGTGCCTCTCCTCCTCAGGTGCTGGGAAAACCTGGATCCAGTCCTGGGAAAAGTTAAATGAAAGCGGGCTGATAATCAGATATCAAAGATAATGAAGCGCTTCACTTCTTTATTACTGTCAATTTGCTCATCGCTACTGCTAAGGACTCGCCTCTGTTAAAGAGTTAAATGGGTCTTGTTTCCACTGTGTAACATTGTAAATTGATAAGATGGTGGACAGCTAAATTAGCCACATGTGCAGGTCTTTAGCAGATGAAGTGGCCAATAAACAAGCCTATCTATTATATGGTTTAATAAAAAGTTTGTTTATTTTATAAGGTTTACCAACTCTTTAAAGCATACCAAGTTCTGCATGACTTGTAATGTAGTACTGCATTTACTAGCGTGTACTATAGAATAGATCCATATTCCCTGGGGATAGCTTCAAGGACTACGATGCACAAAGCAGATAGTTGTGCAGAAGTGTGCCAGTAGGAATACAGTGTAAGGGTAGGTTCACGCGTACCGGATCCGCAGCGGATTTCACGCTGCGAGCTTGCAGCAAAATCCGCTGCGGATCCCGTAGTGTGAAGCTGAATGGGTCCCATACACGCAGCGGATCTGCTGCCTGTATGGGACCCAGCCGTTTCACCCCCTTGCCGCCGCCCGTCCGCCAGGGCCGGCCTTTAGGTTACAAACACACTTGGCGGGTCTGCAGCGAGTCTCCATGCTGCGTTTTTGCAGCGAGACTCGCTGCAGTTCCCGGCCCTATACTTTTAATGGCAGACAAACACGCAGCAGGGATGTACATCCCTGCTGCGAGTTTGTCTGCAGCCCACCCCATTAACCCCCCGGCCGCCGGAGCTGATACCTCACCTGATCCCGGCTCCGGCGGTTCCCGATGTCTTCAGCAAGCCGGAGCGGGGACCAGGTGAAGTATATGCTCCAGCCAGCCGCCCGCAGCCCCGGCCGCCCGATCGCCCCCCCGCAGCACCGATCGCAGGCCCCCCCGCAGCACCAATCGCACGGCCCCCCCGCAGCACCGATCGCACGCCCCCCCTGCAGCCCCGGCCGTTCGATCGCCCCCTGGCAGCACCGATCGTCCACCTGCAGCCCCCATCGGGGGGGGGGGGGGGGGGCGATCGGGCGGCTGGGGCTGCAGGGGGGCGTGCGAGCGATCGGTGCTGCGGGGGGGCGTGCGATCGGTGCTGCGGGGGGGCGTGCGATCGGTGCTGCGGGGGGGGTGATCGGGCGGCTGGCTGGAGCATATACTTCACCTGGTTCCCGCTCCGGCTTGCTGAAGACATCGGGAACCGCCGGAGCCGGGATCAGGTGAAGTATCAGCTCCGGCAGCCGGGGTTTAATGGGGTGGGCTGCAGACAAACTCGCAGCAGGGATGTGCATCCCTGCTGCGTGTTTGTCTGCCATTAAAAGTATAGGGCCGGGATCTACAGCGACTCTCGCTGCAAAAACGCAGCATGGAGACTCGCTGCAGACCCGCCAAGTGTGTTTGTAACCTTAGGGTGTGCGACCTGTGCGCTTGCACAGGGCGCCTCACTCCCGCCCAGCTGGGGGCGCTCCGGCAGGCAGAGAGCTGCACTGCTCATTTAACTACAAATAGAAGATAGATGTGCTGTGTTTCTGCAGGAGCTCCGGCAGAAACACAGCACATCCAGGGCACATCTGGGCATATGGCAGATGCCAGAGGGGCTGCTCCCTGCCTTGGCCGGTCTCCTCTGCCTCCCTAATCTACTTTGCATCCTGCCTGCACTTCTCTCTGTACAAGGCTGTGTGGTACAGATGCAGGTAATGGTCCTCCATAATACAGGGGGCGCTGTTGGGGCCTCTAAACTACACTCTGTAGTGTCCTCCCTGCACAGCTTACCACAGGCAGCTCCTGCAGTGAATGTAATTATCCCAGGGCTGCTTCTTAGTGTCCTGCAGTCTGGTCGGGAGAAGGAAGGGGGTGGGAGTTGCTGCTGCTGCTGCTGAAGCTGTGAGTTGCAGTCCTCTCCTATACTGTGCCCCCAACCTCTTCCGGGTCATAGGTCATGAGCTGCTGTCCTGCTGCTTCAGTAAGTGTATGTGTGTATGTATGTTTAAATGGAGTGTGTAAGTGTGCACATTTACATGTATGTCTGTGTAAATCCAATGTGTGTGTATCATGTGCACATAGATGTGTATGTATATCTGTATATGCAGTGTCTGTGTAAGTCTGCATATGGATGTGTATGTATGTCTGTGTGTGCAGTGTGTGTGTGTATGACTGTATATGCAATGTGTGGCTATGTTGGTGTCCGTGTCTGTGTTTGTATGTATTTGTATGTGCAGTGTGTCTCTGTGTATATATGGATATGTATGTATGTGTGTATATGTGTGCATATGGACGTGTGTATGTATGTTTGTATACCCAATATGTGGCTATGTTGGTGTGCATATGGATGTCCGTCTATATGCAGTGTGTGTGCTCATATAACTGTGCATTTGTATGTATTTGTATGTGCAGTATGTGTATGTGTGCATATGGACAGGCCCGGACTGGCCATAGGGCAGTTCTGGCAAACCCCTCTGGGCTGGTCCCGACCCCCTACATGCTCGCCCAGCTACTTCCTCGCCCAACTCTGTACAGCCGCTGCTGCACAGGGCCGACTCCAGAACAGCTAGGGGGCGCCCGGCCCCCCTGCACTGACGCAACTTTGCTCACTGAAACACCCGGCAAGCTGACACCCCCCCTCAGAAGAACAGACCCTGGACACCGGACAGTATGTGATGTCGGTACCTCCCTCCCTCTAGACCAGGGTTTCTTAACCTGCGCTGAGACACAGGTTGAGGGAGTACACTGCAGGCATCACGGCAGAAAAGAAAGAAGAGGATGGGAGAGTTTGGAAACTACACAGGTAGAGCACTGTCGGCTCCTCTCACATGCAGCCGACAGTGCAGTGTGTAATGTTAAAAACGGCCCTGCAAGATAAGGCTGAAGCCGCCCCCACATACACCGAGCTGAACAGTGAGCTGTGCAGAAAGTAACATCAATCAGTCGGCTGTATGTGGGGGCAGCAGCAATCCTTATCTGTAAGACAGGCCGGGCTTCCTGTCAGTGTGCTGTGACCTGTGACCTCTGCCGGCCTGTGTCCCTCCTCCCCGTGCAGCTCCAGGATCCTCTGCCCCTCCTCCATGCCGTCCTGTGCCTCTGCTGGTTCCTTAGTAAGTAAGCCTGTCTATGTCCTCTCTCTCCTCTGTCTGTCCAGCAGTCTATCTATCTATTATCTATCTATCTATCTATCTATCTATCTATCTATCTATCTATTATCTATCTCCTATCTATCTATCTATCTAAAGAACAGAGTTCCGCTGCACTCCTTCGGTGAAAAAATAAGTGTTTTATTTCATAGCAAAAAAGTTTACAAACTGCAACGTTTCAGTCTCATCACGAGACCTTTCTCAAGCATAGTGTAGTGAGTATCACATCATATTTATACACACATGTGTTAAATTCAATTAAGTGCTAATTAGCATAATAGACTTAGTTCAAACAAAATACATAGTAAGGTCCCGGTTAGGACAATAATTGTGTCATCTGTATTGTCGCTGTGCTCTATATACAAAATTCATAATATTCATATTTGTGCAAAGTGACAAATTAAAAACATTCTTTAGTGTAGGGCGGAGTCAGCCACCATTCGCCACTGCTTTGGTTCATGAATTCAAGGTACGGCCCTCTTCATGTCGTTCAATCAAATCACCATACAGGCGCCTACGTGTACACCTCCTCACTGGGCACCAACTTTGTAAATGGATATGCAAGTGTTGTCATGGGCGGTCCTAGGGGGGCACGTCATCATAATACAAACATTCCGGTAAGAAGAGTGGTAAGTACATTTGTTGCACGATCTTATCCTGAGTTAAGTGTCAATCTGAACACTGATCTATTAGGGATCCTGGGGAGAAAACTACATGGAACTCCATCCTTAGTACTCTGGGTTTTCTGGCCTGACTCCACGTCCAAGGTGCACGCACCATGGCGCGGTGAAAGTGTCAGAAAAGGGGTGTCTCAACTGTTTCACAATAAAGTGACACAGGAGGCTCCCCATTCAACTTGCCCAAACCCAAAAATTAGTAGTAGTAGCTCCTCCCTAACCCTACTGGGTAATATTTTCACCGGTTTAGATGCGTTGTCCCCTTTTGTAATTGAAGATCTAGCAGTGGTTCATGGTGGTTTTCTCACGCTCCATGCAAATTCTAGGAAAAAAGAAAAAAGAAAGGATATGAATACTCATATAGCACCAGAGTACAAGACAGAATAATTGGATCAATGCCAGAGGACAACCTCATTGGGAAAACCGTCAAATCATTTATACATCTTAACATTAATTTTAAACTCCACGTTCAGACCATATGGCTGAAGTGTATTTAAACGGAAAATCCATGATAATTCACGTTTTTTCAAAATTGTTACACGATCACCTCCCCTTTGTGGTTGAGGAATATGATCCAGGATCATGAACCTTAGATCCTTCTCACTGTGTCCCATCTCAGAGAAATGTTTGGACACAGGAAGGTCCATTCTCCCCTTTCTGATAGAGTAACGATGTTGGTTCAATCTAGTGCGCATGTCACAAGTAGTCTCCCCTACGTATAGCAACTTGCAGGGGCACCAAAGTACATATACGATCCACTTGGAGGTACAGGTGAGATAAAATCTAATATCATAGACTCTATTGGTTTGTGGATGTATAAATTCTGAACCCCTCACCATGTAGGTACATGTTACGCATTGTCTACATGGATAAGAACCTTTGCCCTTAACCATAAGATACTGCTGTCCAGTTCTATCATGTTTTTTAATATCTGTTTTAACCAGTTTGTCCTTCAGACTAGTTCCTCTTCTGTATGACATGAGAGGAGGACATTGGAATTCATCAAGCGCATGAAAACTACGCTTGACGATATTCCAATGTTGTCTGATAATGTCTGCAATTTTTGGAGAGAGATCAGTATATACTGACACAAAGGGGATTCTCTTGATCTTCTCTTTGGTTTGGATGGTTTCAGTATTATACAACTTTTCTCTATGTTTTTTCAACAGATCATCAGGGTAACCCCTTCTCTGGAACTCTTCTGTCATCTGATTTAATGTAGTCTCAAGTCTATCAGGTAAGTTGGTGATACGTTTTGCCCTTAGCATCTGGCTCAAGGGAAGACTCCTGACCATCGGTCTGGGGTGACAGCTATTATAATGTAAACACATGTTGATGTCAGTCTCTTTTCTATACATCTTAGTGTTAAGTATGCCATCCTGTAGGGTCAGTTTTACATCTAAGAAGTTAATTTCATCTCTGGAGTATGTCAATGTGAACTGTATGTTGGTATCTATACTATTAAGGAACGCATGAAACTCTTTCAATGCGTCCTCACTACCAGTCCAAATGAGGAAGACGTCGTCGATGAATCTCCACCACCCCAGAACTTGTCTGAAGTGGTGGGATCCAGCGACGACATCCTCCTCCATCACCGCAATGCAAATGTTTGCGAAAGTGGGGGCTACATTAGCCCCCATCGCCACGCCTCTCTTTTGTAAGTACAGTGTGCCGTCAAAAACAAAGTAGTTGTTACCCAGAACCAAATTAAGAAGTTCTACAATAAAGCCTTGTGCCGCGGTGGAAATATTCAGTTTATTCAATCTACTCTTGACTGCCGTCATCCCCAATTCATGTGTGATCGACGTATAAAGACTTACTATGTCGAATGAGGCTAAGATACTTTGTGGAGGAATTATAAGACTTTTGATTTTTTCTAAGAAATCTCCTGTGTCTCTAATGTAAGAGTTGGTATTAGTGGCCAGAGGTCTGAGTGCACGGTCCAAAAAAATTGAAGCATGTTGTAATACAGAATCCCTACTGGAGACAATAGGTCTTCCAGGAGGGCTCTGTAAATTTTTGTGAATCTTAGGTAAAAAATAAATGACCGGTGTCACTGGTTGTTTGACTATCAAAAATTCTGCCAGTCCTTCATCAATAATTTTCTCATCTGTTGCCTTTGTAACAATTTCTGACAACATTGTCTCAATACAGTGTCTGGGATCTCTTTGTAAAATGGTGTATACGTCCCTATCCCCCAATTGTCTCAATGCCTCTTGTACATATTTATCCCTGTCCATGACCACGATGGCGCCCCCCCCCATGGACAGGGATAAATATGTACAAGAGGCATTGAGACAATTGGGGGATAGGGACGTATACACCATTTTACAAAGAGATCCCAGACACTGTATTGAGACAATGTTGTCAGAAATTGTTACAAAGGCAACAGATGAGAAAATTATTGATGAAGGACTGGCAGAATTTTTGATCGTCAAACAACCAGTGACACCGGTCATTTATTTTTTACCTAAGATTCACAAAAATTTACAGAGCCCTCCTGGAAGACCTATTGTCTCCAGTAGGGATTCTGTATTACAACATGCTTCAATTTTTTTGGACCGTGCACTCAGACCTCTGGCCACTAATACCAACTCTTACATTAGAGACACAGGAGATTTCTTAGAAAAAATCAAAAGTCTTATAATTCCTCCACAAAGTATCTTAGCCTCATTCGACATAGTAAGTCTTTATACGTCGATCACACATGAATTGGGGATGACGGCAGTCAAGAGTAGATTGAATATACTGAATATTTCCACCGCGGCACAAGGCTTTATTGTAGAACTTCTTAATTTGGTTCTGGGTAACAACTACTTTGTTTTTGACGGCACACTGTACTTACAAAAGAGAGGCGTGGCGATGGGGGCTAATGTAGCCCCCACTTTCGCAAACATTTGCATTGCGGTGATGGAGGAGGATGTCGTCGCTGGATCCCACCACTTCAGACAAGTTCTGGGGTGGTGGAGATTCATCGACGACGTCTTCCTCATTTGGACTGGTAGTGAGGACGCATTGAAAGAGTTTCATGCGTTCCTTAATAGTATAGATACCAACATACAGTTCACATTGACATACTCCAGAGATGAAATTAACTTCTTAGATGTAAAACTGACCCTACAGGATGGCATACTTAACACTAAGATGTATAGAAAAGAGACTGACATCAACATGTGTTTACATTATAATAGCTGTCACCCCAGACCGATGGTCAGGAGTCTTCCCTTGAGCCAGATGCTAAGGGCAAAACGTATCACCAACTTACCTGATAGACTTGAGACTACATTAAATCAGATGACAGAAGAGTTCCAGAGAAGGGGTTACCCTGATGATCTGTTGAAAAAACATAGAGAAAAGTTGTATAATACTGAAACCATCCAAACCAAAGAGAAGATCAAGAGAATCCCCTTTGTGTCAGTATATACTGATCTCTCTCCAAAAATTGCAGACATTATCAGACAACATTGGAATATCGTCAAGCGTAGTTTTCATGCGCTTGATGAATTCCAATGTCCTCCTCTCATGTCATACAGAAGAGGAACTAGTCTGAAGGACAAACTGGTTAAAACAGATATTAAAAAACATGATAGAACTGGACAGCAGTATCTTATGGTTAAGGGCAAAGGTTCTTATCCATGTAGACAATGCGTAACATGTACCTACATGGTGAGGGGTTCAGAATTTATACATCCACAAACCAATAGAGTCTATGATATTAGATTTTATCTCACCTGTACCTCCAAGTGGATCGTATATGTACTTTGGTGCCCCTGCAAGTTGCTATACGTAGGGGAGACTACTTGTGACATGCGCACTAGATTGAACCAACATCGTTACTCTATCAGAAAGGGGAGAATGGACCTTCCTGTGTCCAAACATTTCTCTGAGATGGGACACAGTGAGAAGGATCTAAGGTTCATGATCCTGGATCATATTCCTCAACCACAAAGGGGAGGTGATCGTGTAACAATTTTGAAAAAACGTGAATTATCATGGATTTTCCGTTTAAATACACTTCAGCCATATGGTCTGAACGTGGAGTTTAAAATTAATGTCAAGATGTATAAATGATTTGACGGTTTTCCCAATGAGGTTGTCCTCTGGCATTGATCCAATTATTCTGTCTTGTACTCTGGTGCTATATGAGTATTCATATCCTTTCTTTTTTCTTTTTTCCTAGAATTTGCATGGAGCGTGAGAAAACCACCATGAACCACTGCTAGATCTTCAATTACAAAAGGGGACAACGCATCTAAACCGGTGAAAATATTACCCAGTAGGGTTAGGGAGGAGCTACTACTACTAATTTTTGGGTTTGGGCAAGTTGAATGGGGAGCCTCCTGTGTCACTTTATTGTGAAACAGTTGAGACACCCCTTTTCTGACACTTTCACCGCGCCATGGTGCGTGCACCTTGGACGTGGAGTCAGGCCAGAAAACCCAGAGTACTAAGGATGGAGTTCCATGTAGTTTTCTCCCCAGGATCCCTAATAGATCAGTGTTCAGATTGACACTTAACTCAGGATAAGATCGTGCAACAAATGTACTTACCACTCTTCTTACCGGAATGTTTGTATTATGATGACGTGCCCCCCTAGGACCGCCCATGACAACACTTGCATATCCATTTACAAAGTTGGTGCCCAGTGAGGAGGTGTACACGTAGGCGCCTGTATGGTGATTTGATTGAACGACATGAAGAGGGCCGTACCTTGAATTCATGAACCAAAGCAGTGGCGAATGGTGGCTGACTCCGCCCTACACTAAAGAATGTTTTTAATTTGTCACTTTGCACAGATATGAATATTATGAATTTTGTATATAGAGCACAGCGACAATACAGATGACACAATTATTGTCCTAACCGGGACCTTACTATGTATTTTGTTTGAACTAAGTCTATTATGCTAATTAGCACTTAATTGAATTTAACACATGTGTGTATAAATATGATGTGATACTCACTACACTATGCTTGAGAAAGGTCTCGTGATGAGACTGAAACGTTGCAGTTTGTAAACTTTTTTGCTATGAAATAAAACACTTATTTTTTCACCGAAGGAGTGCAGCGGAACTCTGTTCTTTGTATAAGGGAAGACGTGGATCCAGTCTTCAGCCGCTGGCACCCTGATTCATCTATAGAGAGTGCACTCCATTGCGGATTTTATCTATCTATCTATCTATCTATCTATCTCTCTCTCTCTCTATCTATCTATCTCCTATCTATCTATCTCCTATCTATCTATCTATCTATCTATCTATCTATCTATCTATCTATCTATCTATCTATCTATCTATCTATCTCCTATCTCCTATCTATCTATCTATTTATCTATCTATCTATCTCCTATCTATCTATCTATCTATCTATCTATCTATCTATCTATCTATCTATCTATCTATCTAGTAAGAGTATGCAGCAGGACAATTACACAGGTGTGCAGGTTTCCAGTAGGAATGATCTCAGTTGTACTTCCAGTTCCAGTGATAGGTGTGTGCTTTTATTCCACAGCAAAGTAACAGGTGCAGCACAGCAATACAAAAAGTCAGATGCAACATTTCATCGTTGTCTACCGCTGTTTTTGAGCATGCTTGTAAAAGGCGGTGGAGATTGCTAAAATGTTGCATCTATAAAATGTTGCATCTAATTTTATTTGTGGAATCCCACCAGCCCCTGTGTCATAATGGGAGTCTATGGGAGGCTTGTGCGCCTCCTGTCTTCGCGCTGAAGAATGAACATGTCCATTCTTCAGCGTGGAGAGAGGAGGCGCGCAAGCCTCCCATAGACTCCCATTATGACACAGAGGCTGGTGGGATTCCACAGGGGAGAATTACGCCAGTTTTGCTCTCTGTGAACAGAGCCTTAGGCCATATCGCCCAGCCCTAGAAACAGCATTGGGAAAAGTTGGCTACTATATAGCCATTATATTATTATGATTGACAGATGACAGGAGAGCAGACATCCTGTATAATTGTTCTGTATTCTGCGTCTGATCACTGCTGTATACTCTTCTATATCCTGCAGGACAATAATACTCTTCAACATCTGTATAGATTGGTATCTGATTGTATGAGAAACTTTTTCTGTGCCGCACAGTTAACACAATGGATTCGGGGAGAATTGTATGTGGGCTGGTGGGGTGTGTGTGCCAGGGCTTTTTTTCAGTCCCAGTCCGGCCCTCCATATGGATATGTATGTATATCTGTGTGTATGCAGTGTATGTGTGCATATGGATATGTATGTAAGTATGTATACCCAATATGTGGCTATGTTGGTGTGTATATGGATGTCTGTCTATATGCAGTGTGTGTGCACATATAACTGTGCGTATGTATGTATTTGTATGTCCGTATGGATATGTATGTATATACATATCTGTGTGTATGTAGTGTGTGTCTGTGTCCATATAGATGTGTATATGCAGTGTGTGTTTGTGTGTCAGTGTGCATATGTATGTGTGTATGTGTATATGTTTCTTCTCTATTACAAAAAGGAGCACATCAGCCAGATGCAGATCCGAGCATATGAGGACTGCTATTTCTGGTGATACATATTGACATGTATGTGTATATGCAGTGTGTCTCAGTGTGCATATGATGGTGTGATTCTTGTATATGCATTATGCAGTAAGGGTATAGTATATATGTAGGGAAACAGTAGGTAGAAGAAAAGTGCACTATGCATGGATTGTTTTTTCCCAACCACAGCATAGAAACACAGTAAAATGAATGAATTGAGCAGACTGACCCCCCTCCTTTTCCCAGATGAGCAGGGCATGCTTTTGCAACCTTTTGAGCAAACCAGCAAGTGGACCTGTATAGTTATAAATGCCAGGGCTGAATCTCAGTCTCAGTCCGACCCTAAGCACATCTAACTTCTGTTTGTAGTTAGATGTGCAGTGCAGTTCTCTGCCGGAGCGCCCCTGGCCGCCCTCCTCCTGCAGCGCTCAGCTCCTCTCCTGCCCTGGGCGGCGCCGGAGCATGACGTCACCTTGACCGCACGTCCAGCCAATCAGTAAGGGGACGTGTGGTCTGGGTGACGTCATGCCATGCCAACCCTCAGGTAAGAGAACTCTCGGCGGGGGTGATGGTTGTGTGGGGGAAGGCTGGGGGTGATAGTTGTGTGTGTGGGGGGGCTGGGGGCGAATGTTGTGGGGGGGGGGGGCTGGGGTGATAATTGTGTGTGGGCGGGGGGGCTGGGGTCATAATTGCGTGTGTGTGTGGGGGGGCTGGGGATGATAGTTGTGGGGGAGATAATTGTGTGTGTGTGGGGGGGGGGCTGGGGATGATGGTTGGGGGGGGGCTGGGGGGATAATTGTGTGTGGGGGGGGGGCTGAGATTTGTGGGGGGGGGGGGCTGGGGGTAAGAAGCTGTGGGGGAGGGGGGCTTGGGGTGGTAGTTGTGAGGGGGGAAGGGCTGGGGGAGATAATTGTGTGGGGGAGGGCTGGGGTGATAGTTGTGTGGGGGAGGGCTGGGGTAATAGTTGTTGGGGAAGGGCTGGGGTGATAGTTGTGTGTGGAGGGGCTGGGGGTGATAGTTGTGTGGGGGAGGGCTGGAGTGATAATTGTGTGGGGGAGGGCTGGAGTGATAGTTGTGTGGGGGAGGGCTGAGGGTGATAGTTGTGTGGGGAAGGGCAGAGGGTGATAGTTGTGTGGGGGAGGGCAGAGGGTGATAGTTGTGTGGGGGAGGGCAGAGGGTGATAGTTGTGTGGGGGAGGGCTGGGGTGATAGTTGTGTGGGGGAGGGCTGGGGTGATAGTTGTGTGTGGGGGGGCTGGGGGTTAGAAGCTGTGGGGGAGGGCTGAGGGTGGTAGTTGTGTGGGGGAGGGCTGGAGTGATAGTTGTGTGGGGGAGGGCTGAGGGTGGTAGTTGTGTGGAGGAGGGATGGAGTGATAGTTGTGTGGGGGAGGGCTGGGGGTGGTAGTTTGGGGGGCTGTAGTTGGGTGGGGGCTGTTTTGTGGGAGGCTGGTGGTGTTAGTTGTTTGGGGGGGCTGGGGGTGGTAGTTGTGAGGGAAGCTGGGGTAGTAGTCGTGTGAGTGACTGTGGGGGGAGTTGTGTGTATGGCTCGGGAGGGGGGGGGTCGGATGATGGGTGTTGTCTGGAGGCATGGGAGGCTGAAAGAGCTTTATGTTAACTTAAAGGGGGGGGGGGGGCGCCCAAAAAAAGGGTTTGCACAGAGAGCCATTTACCCTAAGGCCGTCCCTTAGTACGGTACGGTAGATTACTTTATTCTTATGGTGCCACAGATAACATTATACTCACCTGAAATCGAACCATCAACTGTATGTGTGAATGGACACTGAAACAGATAGGGCATTTTCCCTTATCTGTCATGGCGCCCGATAAGATGAAAATCTGGTGCCGGAAGTGATGTATGGCTGTATATGGCTGTAGCGCCAATCCCAGACGTTGACTACACGCAGAGGTGGTTTGCAGGAATGAGTTCCAGTTGATGTATATAATCTATTATACTTTACACCGCAGTTATATGATTTGTACACCGTGATGATTGTATATGTATTAACTCCATGTTATGCATGGGCGGATTCCGTCCTCCGTCCAAAGAATGAACACGTTCATTCTTTGGACAGAGGGCTGAATCCGCCCGTGCATAGAATGGAGTGTGACACGAGCGGAGACGCGCGCCTGCATGAGTCCGCCGGTGGGTGCCAGCTGCGGAATGCACAAAGGGTTATCCTTCGCCATTCCGCAATGTGCACGTACCCTTAGAGTGTATGAAGGAAGGGACACGCGAATCCAGCTCCCAGATGCCCCCCCATCCTCCGAGTTAGAGGGAAGATCGTTTGGGAATTGATCTTCCCACTGCTGGATAAAGGTTACCACCTGTACAGATATAGCTTTTATACCAGCACCCCCTCTTCCGTTCCCTCACTGCCCGAGCTACTGTAGCTTTTGGTGCAATCCAAAAACATCAGAAGCAGTAATAGAGCCCTAATATTTAGCAGCCATGGAGCGGACCCAGCGCTTCTGGATATGAAGGACCCCGTATTGCACCAGGGCAACATTTTCCAGGTGACGTCCCCCACACTGGAAAACAGGAGACCCAGAAGAAGTGCAGAGTGTGGGGTAACAGGGGGATCAGGAAGGACACCATTTTCCAGTGTGACACCTGTCCTGATCGCCCCGGCCTCTGCATACAGGATCGGTTCAAGGCGTGCCACATGTCATTGGAGTTCTACATTTTCTAAATCCTATCCCTTATTCCTATTTCAGGGGTCATGTTGATCCATGGATTAATTCGATTGCCATTTTGGAGTCGGGAAGGAATTTTTTTCCCAGTGATGAGGCTACTGTCGTCTGCCTTACAAGGTTTTTTTTGCCTTCCTCTGGATCAAAATAGGTTAATTTTGATGGACACCTGTCATTTTCAACCTTATAAACTAATAATTGGCCTAATACCCCCAAATAAATTAAAAATTGTCCCTTTTCCCCAACTAAATAGGCATGGCCGCCATTCCCATTAGAGGCTTGCCATGATGCAATTACAAAGTCCTTGTGCTGCCAGGAGAGTAGAAACCCCCCACAAGTGACCCCATTCTGGAAACTACACCCCATAAGGAATCTAACAAGGGGTGCAGCCGGGATATGGCCCCCTGGTGACGGGCACATTTGTGCCGTGAAAAGGAAAAAAATTGTATTTTACACTTTCACAGCACATGTTCTACAAATGTGCCCATCACCAGTGGGGTCCATATGCTCACTGCTCCCCTTGTTAGATTCCTTGAGGGGTGTAGTTCCCAGAATGGGGTCACTTGTGGGGGGTGTCCAGTGTTTTGGCAGCACGAGGGCTTTGTAAATGCGATATGGCCCTTGAAATCCTTGAAATGGTGAAATATAACGGAGGCGTTGAAATTCACTAGGCGCTCCTTTGTATCTAAGGCTTGTGGTTGCGTCAAATAGCGCAATAGGGCCACATGTGGGGTATTTCTATAAACTGCAGAAACGGGGCAATAAATATTGGGGTGCATTTCTCTGGTAATAGGTTTATAATTATGAAAGATATTGGATTATAATTAAATTTTCAATTTTCTTACACACTTAGCTTTTATTTCTGTGAGCTAAAGGGTTAAAACACTTTCTGGATGTGCTTTTGCACAGTTTGGGGGGGTGCAGGTTCTGAAATGGGGTGCTTTGTGGGGCTTCATAACATACAGTCCCCTCACATACACTTCAAACGTCAACTGGTCCCTTGAAAAATCAGATTATGAAACTCTTGTGAAAATGCTGCTAAACTTTGAAGCTTTCTATTGTCTTATAAAGTTGAAGGCAAGTTTAATAAATGCCGCCAACATAAAGTAGACTTATTGCTTATGCTATTTAATATATAATTTATGTGGCATAACCATTGTCCTTAGCACAAAATTTCAAAGTTAGAAAAAATGCAATTTTTCACGTTATTTTGGGGTTTTTCATAAAGATAGGCTGTAAGTATCGACTCAAATTTACCAGAAATATAAAGTATAACTATCTGAGAATGAGCCGGATAGGTAACAGCATCCTGAAGTTATTAATGGATAAAGTGACACACGTCATATTCCTGAAATTTGGTCCGGTCCTTAAGGCCATTTTGGGTTCTGTCTTTAAGAGGCTAAAAAAATCTCAAGTCTTTCAGTACTTATCATCTGTTGTATGTCCTGCAGGAAGTGGTGTATTCTTTCAAGCCTAGAGAGCAGGAGAGGTTTTCTATGTGGATTTGCTACTGCTCTGGACAGTTCCTGACATGGACAGAGGTGGCAGCACAGACTGGAAACAATATACCACTTCCTGCAGGACATACAGGAGCTGCTAAGTACTGGAAGACAGGAAATATTTAAATAGAAGTAAATTACAAATCTATATAACTTTCTGACACTAGTAAATTTTAAAGAAAACATTTTCTCTAGAGAATTTTACCTAGTTGAGCTTAGATATATCACCACATTGGTATCATACACTAACTATTATTGACTATATGAGTGCTATTATAATATTAGTGTACAGATCCTATGTAGACATTGTATCTGACCACTGTATAGCGGTACTTTTGGATATATGGTGCTTGTATAGTGGTAGTGTTGTACAGATCCTGTGTAGACATTGTATCTGACAACTGTATAGCGGTATTATTGGTCATATATGTGCTTGTATAGTGGTAGTGTACAGATCCTATAGCTGGTATCTGACCACTGTATGGCAATATTTTTGCATATATAAGTGCTTGTATAGTTGTAGTGTTGTACAGATTCTATGCAGGCCCGCTTCTGCCATGAGGCGGAATGAGTATTCCGCCTCAGGCGGCAGATTTTGCGGTCCTGCAGGGGGCGGCATGCCCGGCTGATAATCTGGCGGACCGGGCAAATGCCCACTGGGCCGCCCAGATTATCAGTTGTAGGGCTGCCGGGCCCCTCCAGAACATACACTACCGCCCCCACCTCCCTGGAACACCCAGGGGCCGCGGCCGCCGGAGCTCTTCAAGGCGGATCTGCCGCTTTAAAAGCAGGGGGCTCCGCTACCGCTAGCTGTTCTATCCAGTCCATTGAGCTTCCGGGACAGGTCACCTGATGCACGCCGGCCCCGTAAGCTCACAGCTCCAGCCCCGTGCGCCGCACCTCTCCTGCGGTCCTGTGCGGTCAGCTGTTGCATGTATGCCACTGAGCAGGAGACTAGAGAGGTGCGGCGCGCGGGGCTGCAGCTGTGAGCTTACGGGGCCGGCGTGCATCAGGTGACCTGTCCCGGAAGCTCAATGGACTGGATAGAACAGCTAGTGGTAGCGGAGCCCCCTACTTTTAAAGCGGCAGATCCGCCTTGAAGAGGTCCGGCGGCCGCGGCCCCTGGCTGTTCCAGTGAGGTGGGGGTGGTAGTGTATGTTGGTGGTGGGCTTGCGCGCGGGGGGGGCGGGGGGGGGGGGGGGGTTGGGGGCGGATGGGGTTCGAGTGCCAGTGAGGGGGGCGGCAGCCTGAGGTTTGCCTCAGGCGGCACAGACCCTAGAATCGGCCCTGATTCTATGTAGACATTGTATCTGACCACTATATGGCGGTATTATTGGTCATATATGTGCTTGTATAGTAGTAGTACACACATGATCATGTCATTAGGTAAATCCTAGCTATTTTATTTTTCTTGTATTGTTCATAGTGTAATTTACAAATGAATGTAAAAAGTGATAGTTGGCTCCATCCTAGGTGTTGTGTGACATTGTGTATTTTCTGTCATATGGCAGGGATTATATTGAATAAGGGCTGCTGGGATATCACTGCCGCGCCTGCTATTTAGTCCCAGTCCAGCCCTGCTCCTAGGTCTGGATGAGTCCCGTACACTAGGTTCCATACCTATTCTAACTTAGGGGTTATCCAGGATAAGAATAAACACAGCTACTTTCTTGCAAAAACAGCACCAGCCCTGTCCTCAGGTTGTGTGTGGTACTACAATTGAGCTCCATTCACTTCAATAGAACCGAGCTGCTAAACCTGAGCCAAACTGAGGACAGGAGAGGTGCTGTTTCTGAAAGAAAGCGGACATGTTTTTCTAAGCCTGGATAAGACTTTAGTCGCCTTCTGAGTTGCTCTCCTTCAAGCACTGCACTTGTCTGGTTATTCTGATATCTATCTATTGCGTTTTTATGAGAGAGAAAAGTAGATTTAGAGCCCTTTGTACTGGGTGCCTTTCTTAGTCTGGCCTCTCCCCATTGACCTTTCTGGCACGGGAGACCCCACCAGGAGCATTAACTCCAGCCAGCTTAGCTCAATGGATCACTAAGGCACGCAAGCTCCCTCACCACGTCAAGGTGAAGGCACAAAGAGGGAGCCCTCCCACCCTCCCACAAGCTCTACAAAGTCTTACGTAGCTTGTGCTTAACCAGAATTTTAGTTAAGTTTAAGTCTAGTTGGCTTAGTTGGTTTAAGTCTGGTCTAATTTAGATTTAAGTCCAGTTAAGATTTAAGTTAAGTTAAGTTAATTTAAAATTTAGATTGGAGCAGAGATCAGTTCAAGTGATGCTCTACATGTAGATATCGTCATCATCATTATCAGCATCTTCTTTGTCAGTAATGACAGGATGATATTGATTTGACCACTCCGGGCACACAAAGCTGAACTTATTAAACATTTGCTGATCTTCAGGTTTGATGACGTTTCGTAGTTCAGCAAATTTCATAGGTTCTTCAGCATTGAGGTCAACAGAGGATGTCATCATGATTGCTGGTGGAACAATGCTCCCGGTTTCCACGTCCTCCCAATTGATATCCGAGAAGAATGGATGGCTCCTGATGTCCTCTTTGACTCCCAGCCGCTCAAACTGGTCTTTACGCAGCAGGCTTTTTAAGATGTTAACTGCGTCGTCAGTAAGGGACTTTGGGTAGTCTGGAGTATGAAACAGGACAGAGATTTCTGTTTCGGTCTGGTCTCTTCCATAAAATGGACGCTTGAAGGTCAAGAGATTGTAGAGGATGACGCCAATGGCGAAATAGTCGACTCCTCTCCCATGTAGCTGGCGTTTTATCATCTCTGGGGCTGCATATCCTGGTGTACCTCCGCACACAGTTCTGGTCAGGCTATACGCATTTGTCACAGCAAAGCCGAAATCTGTTATTTTTATGTGGCCTTCTCTGGTGAGAAGTATATTTTCTGGCTTCAGGTCCCGATGGATAATATTTCTTCTGTGCAGGAACTCTGTGCCACATACCACTTCGGCTGTGATGAACTTTACTGTGTCGGTATCAAGAGGCGAGTGCTTTTTGACAAATTCAAACAGGTCCCCTCCGGTGGCCAGTTCCATCACATAACAGGCAAAGTTTGGCGTGTGAAAGGCGGCCAAGCCATGGATCAAGTATGGGCTTTCATGAGTTAGTTGCAGGATATGGCGTTCTTTAAAGCTGACGTGCCTCTTCTCTGTCACTTTAATGGCAACAAATTCACTGCGGATGATGTCTTTTGCCAAGAGGACTTTACCGAAGGTTCCTTCTCCCAGTGAATGGTAGAAGGTGAAGCAGTCCAATGTTAGGGGGACTGTAACAGGTGAGGTCTCTTTAGAGTTGTCAGGGTCTTCTTTGGATGACGGATTCCTGATGTTACTGGGTCCTGGCATTTCACAGGAACGTTCTTCATTGAGTTTAGATGTTCCTCTCCATTTTGAATTAATGATCCATTCCCAACATTTTTGCAGTTGGGCTAAGAACGGGATCTTGGCACTTTTCTTGGCTTCATGGTCCTTCTTCGGTCCGTCGTGGTCCTTCTTCGGTCCGTCGTGGTCCTTCTTCGGTCCGTCGTGGTCCTTCTTCGGTCCTTCCTCTTCGGTCTCCTGTTGATGCTTCTCTTCATATCGTGCCATATAGTGCTGGGCATACAGGAACTCCACGCTATGAATCCAGTCACACAATTCCTGATATTCTTCTTCCATAGCTATTTGGCCCACATAGTGCAAGGCACATATGTCATCCATGTTGTTGGTTTGGTCACACCATCGTTGGTAGTCCTCTAACGTGGCTTCTTCTTCAGCGTAGTATAGGGCCCTCAGGTCATCCAGGTTGTGGTACTGGTCACACAGTAGTTGGTGCTCCTGCAGTATGGCTTCCTGTATACGGCTATCTGTTACAAAGGAAAAGAATAGATGTGTGAATTAATAGAAAGAGGTCATATAGGGAATATAGGAGGCTTATTATTACAGAGTGGACACAGAGAGGTAATAATACTACAGAGGGGGCAAAGAGGGGTCCTAATTCCACTGAGGGGACGCAGCATGTCATAATACTACAAAGGGGGCACAGAGGAGATTGTATAGTACAGAGGGGGCTCCGAAGCATCCTATTATTACAGTGGGGGCAGAGACAGCTTTACTACTACACAGAAGGTATAGTGGGTCCAAATATCAAAGAGGGGCCCTAGTACTAAAGAGGGGACACAGAGGCATTGTTATAATACAGATACATCCTAATACCACAGAGGGGGCAAAACAGGTCCCAGTGCTATAAAGGGGGCACAGAGGGGTCGTTATACCTCCCAGAGGGTGATGGGGTTAGTGATGTTACAGAGAGGGAAAGCGGAAAACATTACAAATGGGTGCGAAATTCAGTCCCTAGTTTCTGGCCATATGCCATGTACTGCCGCTTTAATGCCCTTTTGTCACCGAGAAAACCACAATGAATGTACACGGCAATACATTACTTTTACTATACATATATTATAGTATTGCAGTATATTGTACTAGCTGAGTCTGTTGGGAATGGAAAGTGGAATCTGATTGGTTTCTAGGGGCAACTGAGACAGTTTCACTTTCCACCATGTTTGATAAATCTCCCCCAATGTTCTTTATCCTGTATGGTGAACGTGGGGCATGAAAAACATCCACACATCCCACAATAAAAGTGAAAAAGGACGATAAACTTCTATGGACAGCAGCTTCAGTTTATATAAAAAGATATAAAAGATGGCTGCCTGCCTCACGCATCCCTAGGAAGATGAGTAAAACCGATCAACAAGGCCCCAAATACTAAAATTACCTAATGGGGTGGGGACAACAAAGGTGAGTGGTTCACAGGACACCATGCAGCTTACAGCCACTACTGGAGGGGGTAACTACTGTGTGGGGGCGCTATTCCCATGAATCAGCCCCACTGTGTGTGTTCTATGGAGCCCTAAGGATGCATGTACAATTCCAGTTGTTGGTCCTACCTGTGGCGTCCATCAGAGGGATGATAATGCTGTGGCTGGAAGATTTCCTCTTCTTACATGTCATCCGGGCCCAGGCACTTTGCAGGCAGGCTAAGACACGGTTCTTTCTTGGCTTCTTGGTTGTAGTTGGCTGCTCCTGACCGTCATCATCATCATCTCCTCTGTCCTTGTCTCTCCTCTCGTCCTCTCCATAATTCTTCTCCTTCTCTTCTGTGTCTCCTTCTAGATGATTCCTCTTGTTTTTTGCCTTCATTTTAGGTTGTGGTCAAATCTATATCGATGATCCAATCCAAGTGATGATATCAGTAAGTGAGAGCGATCCCTCCCATGTATCTCTGCTGAGCGGCAGTTATCAACTGATGGAATGTTACCTGTGCAGCTAAGTGTACAATGTCCGTGTGATGTCATAGCCTTTCCTTTGTGATGTCATCAGCTTTCCTTTGTGATGTCAAAGATCAACAGAGTTCCATAGTCTTGTGAGTGAGGGAAGAAATGCACCAACATATATGTGTATAATGTGTATAGATACAAAATATATATATATATATATATATATATATATATATTCTACTTTTGGAAAAGAAAAAACAATTAATTTGTTTTACAAAAAAAATAAAGAGGTTCTGTCTCGGTATCATGTTACAATATATGTGGATTTTACTGTATAAATGTCCGAAGCAGAAATAGGCCAATAGAATTTGGTTACCCGCTGTTTTAATGTATTTTGTAAAGTTATTAAAAATATTAAAATCAGGCATTTTTGTTAGAAATTTTATATTAAGATATATAAAGATTTTTTTTTCTGCCAATTTATCCCATTTTACTGAGACTGTTCTTCTTACTGACCCCCTCTTCATATATACACAATGATGGGGGGCTGTGCTGTGTGTTTCTGTAAATCTTTTACATAAAAACAAATTATTACAACAATAATAACAACGACAATAATATAAATACCGTATAGCTGTAGGGTGTAGAGACAGTATATACAAGTCCACCCAGGTATTAGCTGCTCCAGCCTCATTCTCCCCATACACATCAGTGTAATAACAGCCACATGTGCAAACCACAACCACACTAATAACCCTCCTAACCTCATCTGTGCACAATACCCAACATCACATATACTAACCCCCTGGGCTGCTGGTATCGTCTCACACCAAATAACTGTGCCCACACCCAACACCACACACTAATATACAATAGTGTAGTGCTGTGTGTTACATAGGAGAGTTAGATACAGCAACTCATCTGAGTGTATCACACCAGAGGCCGCCTGGCTTCCCTCATACTCAGTGGTGGACATATCACTTGTGCAGCCGCTACGGCTGCACAGGGGCCCCGGGCAACACAGGGGCCTGCCAGGCTCAGACTATGAGCCTCAGCCTAGCGGGCCCCTCCACTGCCATGATAGGCTTAGATACAGCAGCTCAGTAGACAGTATCGCACATGATAGGCTTAGATACAGCAGCTCAGTAGACAGTATCACACATGATAGGCTTAGATACACGAGCTCAGTAGACAGTATCACACATGATAGGCTTAGATACACAAGCTCAGTAGACAGTATCACACATGATAGGCTTAGAAACACCTGCATGTTGCATGTAATATGCTGTGTGATATTGAAAGTTTTATTACCATCGCTGGATACAAAATCCACTGCCCTTACCACATTCGGGCAAGCCACACGGCAGTGGATTTTGTATCCAGCGATGATAATAAAACTTTCAAGATCACACAGCATATTACTTGCAACACGGAAGGTGTCATTTATTATGCTACCTGTCGTGTAATCTCATTTATGTAGGACTCGCCTCGCGGAAACTGAAAACAAGGGTCCGAGAACATGTCCTAGACATCTGGCGAGAGATGGAAAAGGAAGATCTATACCAGCGGAAACCAATTGCCAGACACTGTAAGATGGCACATGATGGGAATGCAAGCCTCCTGAAGATAAGAGACATTGACAGAGTCCACATTGGAAGAAGAGGAGGGGATTGGAAATTTTTTTTGGCACAGATGGAAACGCGTTGGATCGTTAGGATCGACTGTGTAAGTCCTAGAGCAGGGGTACTCAACAACTTTTAGTGGAGGTCCACTTACCGGGGTCTATTGTCAGGTGAAGGTCCGAGCTGAACATCAGTAGGAAACGTGTTTTGTTAATTTTCACAAACGTTCAACTATTTACATACAGAATTGCTGCTTATTAGCAGGAAAACGGGCATTTTTTCTCTCTCAACAGCCCTTTGATATTAGGTACAAAGGGGGTTACTGCCCTGGTAGTATATAACCCCCCTGTTGCTCCCCCAGTAGTGTATAGCCCCCTGTTGCTCCCCCCAGTAGTATATAGCCCCCTTATGAGCTTCCCCCAGTAGTATGTAGCCCCCCTGTGCTCCCCCCAAGTAGTATATAGCCCCCCTGTGAGGTCCCCCAAGTAGTATATAGCCCCCCTGTGCTGTATGGTGGTATGGCAGTGTCAAATGTGACACCTGGAGCTATTACCTACCAATTTACCAATCCTGTGGTGGGGCATCTTCAAGTTTAGTGCCTAGGGCAGCAGCAGCTGCTAATACGGTCCTGGGATACATATGCATAGTTGCCAACAGTCCCGTTTTCGCCGGGACTGTCCTGGATTTGACAGGCCAGTCCTCACTAAGTAATGTCCTGGGTTTGCCCCGGTAAGCTCCGCCCCTGTGACATCACGCCCCACCCCCGTGACGGCCCCCAATGCATTGAAGCCTAAGCATAGGCTTTTTGGCTGTAGCCTGTATATTCTGCCTCCAGCCACCAGAGGCCGCTCTCTCCTCCCAGCTACAGGACCTGACAGTGAGGTCACTCACTCCTGCCTCTGGGATAGAAGAGCAAGATGGCCGTGTGCTGCAGGCAGCCAGGTAATAAGGTGTCCACATGAGGGGGATTATGCTGAAGGACTGGTATACACTATATACCAGTCACAGCTCTGATTAGCAGTCTGATTACCAGTATACTAGCCTCTCACCCCAGTGTATAGTTTATATTCCCCCCCATGAGGGCACTTCATTATACCACCAGTATTATACAGTGCTGTGAGACTGCTGGTATACTGAGGAGCCCACATGAGGGGGATAATGCTGAAGGAGATAACGCTATGTACATTGGTATGAGAGGCTAGTATACTGGAAGACTGGTAATCACAGCTGTGACTGATATACAGTGTCCTAGCCTCTCACACCAATGTATATAGCTTTACCTCCTTCAGCATCATCCCCTCATGTGGGCCCCTCAGTATACCAGCAGCCTCGCAGTACTCACTGTATTATACTGGTGGTATAATGAGGGGCCCACATGAGGGCATGATGCTGAAGGATGATGAGGGGCATGATGCTAAAGTCTGCCCCAGTCACCCTCCAGTCTGCGTCAGCTACCCCAAGTAGCCCCCAGTCACCCCCCAGTCTGCTTAAAGAGGACCTGTCACCCCCCCGCGAAGGGGTGACAGGCTCCCAACCCCCCGTTAGAGCCCCCTATACTTACCTCATTGCGCCAGGTCCCGCTTCCTGAGCCGGTCGGGTGACTGAGATTTCAGCCCCCAAAGGCCGGCGCGCTCGCTCACAGGAGAGGCCGATGCTCATAGAGAATGACGGAGCATCGGACTCCCCATTCATTCTCTATGTGCATTGGACTCTCCTGTAAGTGCGCACCGGGCTTCGGGCGCTGAAATCTCAGTCACCCGACCGGCTCAGGAAGCGGGACCCGGCGCAATGAGGTAAGTATAGGGGGCTCTAACAGGGGGTCGGGAGCCTGTCACCCAGGCACGGGGGGTGACAGGTTTACTTTAACCCTTTAAGGACAGAGCCTGAAATGGCCTTAAGGACAGAGACAAATTTTATGAATATGACCTGTGTCACTTTATTCATTAATAACTTCGGGATGCTTTTACCTATCTGGCTGATTCTGAGATTGTTTTCTCGTGACATATTGTACTTCACATTTCTGGTAAATTGGAGTCGATACTTATAAGGAATCTTTATGAAAAAAAACACCAAAATAACGTGAAAAATATTGAAAAAATGTATTTTTCCAACTTTGGAACTTTTCTGCTTATACAGAAAATGGTTATGCCACATAAATTATATATTAAATAGCATTAGAAACATGTCTACTTTATGTTGGCAGCATTTATTAAACTATATTTCATTTTTTTTAGACAATAGGAAGCTTAAAACATTAGCAGCAATTTTCCAAATTTTCAGTAAAATTTCAAAATCAGATATTTCTAGGGACCTGTTCAGGTATAAAGTGTATTTGAAGGGACTGTATGTTAGAAAGCCCCACAAAGCACCCCATTTCAGAAACTGCATCCCGCAAACTCTGCAAAAGCACATCCAGAAAGTTTTTTAACCCTTTAGTGGAGTCACAGAAATAAAAGCTAAGTGTGTAAGAAATTTGATAATCTTAATTTTCTGTGCAGAAATTTTATTGAAATCCAATATTTTTCATAATTATAAACCTATTACCAGAGAAATCCACCCCAATATTGATTGCCCCGTCTCTGCAGTTTATAGAAATACCCCATAGGTGGCCCTAATGCGCTATTTGACGCAACCACAAGCCTCAGATATAAAGGAGCGCCTAGTGAATTTCAACGTTATATTTGGTCATTTTTGACTGTACCACTTCCGGTTGGCAGAGGCTCTGGGGTGCCAAAACCTAAAAAACACCCCTAAAGGGACACCATTTAGAAAACTACACCCCTTTGAGGAATGTAACAAGGGGTGCGGTGAGCATTGGGACCCCACGGGTGCTTCACAGATTTTCAGAACAATGTGGTGTAAAAGGAAAAATTAAATTTTTTACACTAAAACGTTGTTCTAGCCTTCATTTTTCATTTTTACAAGGGGATAAAGGAAAAACAAAACTCCAAACGTGTAGCGCAGTTTCTCCCGAGTACAGAAATACCCGACATGTGGACATAAAGTGCCAAGCGGGCGCAGGACGAGCCTCCAAAGGGAAGGAGCGCCAATTGGCTTTTGGAAGCTGGATTTCACTGGAATGGATTTTAAGGGCCATGTCGCATTTACAGAGCCCTCGTGCTGCCAAAACACTGGAAACCCCCCACAAGTGACCCCATTCTGGAAACTACACCCCTCAAGGAATCTAACAAGTGGTGCAAATGTGGAACAACATGACGTGAAAGGGAAAATTTTCATTTTTACTTTCACGGTACAAATGTGCCTGTTATCAAGGGGTCCATATCCTCACTGCATCCCTTGTTAGGTTCCTTGAGGGGTGTAGTTTCCATAATGGGGTCACTTGTGGGGTTTTTCACTGTCTTAGCAGCACGACGGCTCTGTAAATGCGACATGGCATTCATCATCCATTCTGGCCAAATCCAGCCTCCAAAATCCAAATGGCGCTCCTTTCCTTCGGAGGCTTGCCCTTCGCCCACATGCCGCTTTATGTCCTCATGTGGGGTATTTACAGACTCAGGGGGAATTGCTCTACACATTTTGTCTGTTATTTAATCTTTTAACCCCTTGTGAAAATGAAAAATTTAAGGCTAAACCAACATTATGTGTGTAAAAATGTAATATTTCATTTTCACGCCACATTGTTCCACATTTGTGCCCGTCACCAGTGGGGTCCATATGCTCACTGCACCCCTTGTTAGATTCCTTATGGGGTGTAGTTTCCATAATGGGGTCACTTGTGGGGGGTTTCAACTGTCTTGGCAACACAGAGGCCTTTCAAATGCAACATGGCCCTCGAAATCCATTCCAGCCAAATCCAGCCTCCAAAAACCAAATGGCCTTCCTTCCCTTTGGAAGCTTACCCTGCACCCGCATGGAGCTTTATGTCCACATGTGGGGTATTTTCGTACTCAGGGGAAATTGCTCTACACATTTTGTGTTGTTTTTTTTATCTTTTAACCCCTTGTGAAAATAAAAAATTAAGACAAGATCAATGATTTAGTGTAAAAATTAAACATTTTTTACACTAAATGTTGGTCTAGCCTTGATTTTTTTCATTTCCACAAGGGGTTAAAAAAGAAAATGAACGCAAAACGTGTAGGGTAGTTTCCCCCGAGTTCGAAAATACCCCACATGTGGACATAATGTGCCATATGGGCACAGGACAAGCCACCAAAGGGACAGAGCACCATTTAGAGGCTGGAATGGAGGATGAAGGCCATGTCGCAATTACAAAGCTCCTGTGCTGCCAGGACAGTGGGACCCCCCACAAGTGACCCCATTCTGGAAACTACACCTCATAAGGAATCTAACAAGGGGTGCAGTGCGCATATGGACCCCACTGGTGACGGGCACATATGCAGGTGTGGTGTTAAATTAAAAAATAATTTTTTTTTTCATTTTCACGGCACAAATGTGCCTGTCACCAGGGGGCCATATCCCTGCTGCCCCCCTTGTTAGATTGCTTATGGGGTGTAGTTTCCACAATGGGGTCACTTGGGGGGAAGTTTCTACTGTCCTGGCCGCATAGAGGCTTTGTAATTGCATCATGGCATCCTCTAATGGAAATGGCGGCCAGGACAGGTGTCACACTGGAAAATGGCGTCCTTCCTGATCCCCCTGTTACGCCACACTCTGCACTTCTTCTGGGGTCTCCTGTTTTCCAGTGTGGGGGACGTCACCTGGAAAATATTGTTCTGGTGCGATACAGGGTCCTTCATATCCAGAAGCGCTGGGTCCGCTCCATGGCTGCTAAATATTAGGGCTCTATTACTGCTTCTGATATGTTCGGATCGTGCCACAAGCTACAGTAGCTCGGGCAGCGAGGGACCGGAAGAGGGGGTGCTGGTATAAAAGTTATCCCCGTACAGGTGGTAACCTTTATCCAGCAGTGGGAAGATCAGTTCCCAAACGATCTTCCCACTAACTCGGAGGATGGGGGGGGGGCATCTGGGGGCTGGATTCGGCTGTCCCTTCCTTCATACACTCTAAGGATACGTGCACACTGCGGTATGGCGGAGGATAACCCTTTGTGCATTCCGCAGCTAGCACCCGCCGGAGGACTGATGCGGGCGTATGTCTCCGCTTGTGTCACACTCCATTCTATGCACGGGCGGATTCCGTCCTCTGTCCAAAGAAGGAACATGTTCATTCTTTGGACGGATGACGGAATCCGCCCTTGCATAGAATGGAGTCTATGATACGGGTGGAGAGGCGCGCCTGCATCAGTCCTCCAGCTGCCAAATGCACAAAGGGTTATCCTTCACCATTCCGCAGTGTGCACGTACCCTAAATCTGTAAGTGTACCCTGAGGTACTCACACAGAGTTTGGAGAATTTCACGCCATACCGTCATCTCTTATTGGGACGGTACTGGCGGAAAAGATGTGTCTGGGGGGCAGCGTACACTACGCTACCCCCAGACATGTCACTGGATGATGAGGATGGTGAGGGTCAATGGAGGAAAGAAGGATCCCCCCATGCATCCTCACTGGCTGTTTCGGTGTCAGAGGCAATAATAACGTATGCGTCCGACACTGAAAACACCCGGTGGGCCATCTTTATACGTGGACTAGTATATGGGGTATGTAAATGTGTACTGGTGTAGTGTAAAACTTTATTTTGTGTAGTGTGGTGTAATGTAGTGTTTTTTTTACGGGTTTTTTTAACAGTAAGGAAAAAAAAACTTACGCCAAAAAAGAAGCTGCTGATAAATGCCGCACTTATGTGTGGTACTTATCAGCAGACAGTGGCGGTAGGATATAGGGGGGAAAACGCCCCTACGCCAAAAAGAAGGAGTTGCTGATCAGCGGCGCACTTAAAAAGAAAAAAAAAATTTGAAAAAACAAAACAAAAAAACCCCCAAATAACTTTACCTAGCTGAGGGGTGCAGAACCCGGCCGGACACTTTTTAACTGTTAGATCGCCGTGATGGGCCGGCCAGTACTGGCTGACCTATCACGGCGATCGTGGGGGTGGCACCGGCGCCATCTCTGTTGGGGACAGTAATGGCGATTGGTTCTGTCCAGGACAGTACCAATCGCCATTGCTTTCCGGGTCACCAATGACCCGGAAAGCTGTATTCAGCTGCTATCGGCTGATCTGTATGGATCAGCCGATAGCATCGATCGTCGCCACGGAGGGGGGGGGGGCTTTAACCACCCCCTGTGCCGACGAGCAGAGATGGCCTGCTATACATTATAGCAGGCCATCTTCCCCGATCACTGTGTGTGAACATTCTCCCCCCAGTCTGCCCCAGCTACTCCCAGTCTGCCCCAGCTACCCCCAGTCTTCCCCAGCTATCCCCAGTCTCTTCCAGCTATCCCAAGTAACCCCCAGTCTGCTTAAACTACCCCCACTTACCACCCAGTCTGCTCCAGTCACCTCCAGTCTGCCCCAGTCTCCCTCCAGTCTGCTCCAGTCACCCCCAGTCTACCCCAGCTAACCCCAGCCTGCCCTAGCTACCCCCAGTCTGCCTCAGCTACCCCAAGTAACCCCCAGTCACCCCCCAGTCTGCTTGTTATCCCCAGTCACTATCCAGTCTGCCCCAGTCTCCCCCCAGTCTTCCCCAGCTACCCCCAGACTGCCCCAGCTATCCCCAGTCTGCTCCAATCACCCCCAGTCTGCTCCAGTCTCCCCCAGTCTACTCCAGCCACCCCCACTCTGCCCCAGCTACCCCCAGTCACCCACAGTCTGCCCCAGCTACCCACAGTCTGCCCCAGCTACCCACAGTCTGCCCCAGTCACCCACAGTCTGCCCCAGCTACCACAGTCACCCACAGTCTGCCCCAGCTACCCCCAGTCTGCCCCTGTCACCCAACAGTCTGCTCCAGTCACCCTCAGTCTGCCCCAGTCACCCCCCAGTCTGCTCCAGACACCCCCCAGCCTGCCACAGGCCCACTGTGGAGTGTGTTAACCCACTGTGGAGTCTGTGAGGAATGAAAGGTGGAATCTGATTGGTTGCTAGGGGCAACTGAGCCAGTTTCACTTTACACCATGTTTAATAAATCTGCCCCATATGCGTAAGCTATGGCTTTTTTTTGTGGAGCTGAAGACTTCTATTGAAATCAGTTACCCCCAGTCACCACCCAGTCTTCCCCATTCTCCCCCCAGTCTGCCCCAGCTACTCCCAGTCTGCCCCAGCTACCCCCAGTCTTCCTCAGCTATCCCCAGTCTGCTCCAGCTATCCCAAGTAACCCCCAGTCACCCCCCAGTCTGCTTGTTACCCCCAGTCACCATCCAGTCTCCCCCCAGTCTTCCCCAGCTACCCCCAGACTGCCCCAGCTATCCCCAGTCTGCTCCAATCACCCCCAATCTGCTCCAGTCTCCCACCAGTCTACTCCAGCCACCCCCCACTCTGCCCCAGCTACCCCCAGTCACCCACAGTCTGCCCCAGCTACCCACAGTCTGCCTCAGCTACCGCCTGTCACTCACAGTCTGCCCCAGTCACCCACAGTCTGCCCCAGCTACCCACAGTCTGCCTCAGCTACCGCCTGTCACTCACAGTCTGCCCCAGTCACCCACAGTCTGCCCCAGCTACCACAGTCACCCACAGTCTTCCCCAGCTACCCCCAGTCTGATACTACTTCAGAGGGACCCCGTATCACACTGATAATACAGAGAGGGACCCCGCATCACACTTGTAATACAAAGAGAGGGACCCCGTATCACACTGATAATACACAGAAAGGGACTCTGCATCACACTGATAATACATGGAGAGGGACCCCGCATCACACTGATAATACATAGAGAGGGACCCTGCATCACACTGATACTACACAGAGAGGGACCCCGCATCACACTGATACTACACAGAGAGGGATCCCGCATCACACTGATAATACACAGAGAGGGATCCCGCATCACACTGATAATACACAGAGAGGGACCCCGCATCACACTGATACTACACATAGAGGGACCCCGTATCACACTGATAATACATAGAGAGGGACCCCGCATATCACTGATAATACACAGAGAGGGACCCCGCATCACACTGATAATACACAGAGAGGGACCCCGCATCACACTAATACTACACAGAGAGGGACCCCGCATCACACTGATAATACACAGAGAGGGACCCCGCATCACACTGATAATACACAGAGAGGGACCCCGTATCACACTGAAAATACAAGGAGAGGGACCCCGCATCACACTGATATACACAGAGAGGGACCCTGCATCACACTGATACTACATAGAGAGGGACCCCGCATCACACTGATAATACACAGAGAGGGACCCCGCATCACACTGATACTACACATAGAGGGATCCCGCATCACACTGATAATACACAGAGAGGGACCCCGCATTACACTGATAATACATAGAGAGGGACCCCGCATCACACTGATAATACACAGAGAGGGACCCCTCATCACACTGATACTACACAGAGAGGGACCCCGCATCACACTGATAATACACAGAGAGGGACCCCGCATTACACTGATAATACATAGAGACGGACCCCGCATCACACTGATAATACACAGAGAGGGACCCCTCATCACACTGATACTACACAGAGAGGGACCCCGCATCACACTGATACTACACAGAGAGGGGCCCCGCATCACACTGATACTACACAGAGAGGGACTCCGCATCACACTGATAATACACAGAGAGGGGCCCTGCATCACACTGATAATACACAGAGAGGGACACCGCATCACACTGATAATACACAGAGAGGGACCCCGCATCACACTAATAATACAGAGAGGGACCCTGCATCACTCTGATAATACACAGAGAGGGACCCCGCATCACACTGATAATACAGAGAGGGACCCTGCATCACACTGATAATACACAGAGAGGGGCCCCGTATCACACTGATAATACACAGAGAGGGACCCCGCATCACACTAATAATACAGAGAGGGACCCTGCATCACACTGATAATACACAGAGAGGGGCCCCGTATCACACTGATAATACACAGAGAGGGACGCCGTATTACCCTGATAATTCACAGAGAGGGGCCCCGCATCACACTGATAATACACAGAGAGGGAACCCGTATCAAACTGATACTACACAGAAAGGGACCCCGCATCACACTCATACTACACAGAGAGGGACCCCGCATCACACTGATAATACACAGAGAGGGATCCCGCATCACACTGATAATACACAGAGAGGGATCCCGCATCACACTGATAATACATAGAGGGGGACCCCGCATCACACTGATACTACACAGAGAGGGACCCCGTATCACACTGATAATACATAGAGAGGGACCCCGCATATCACTGATAATACACAGAGAGGGACCCCGCATCACACTGATAATACACAGAGAGGGACCCCGCATCACACTAATACTACACAGAGAGGGACCCCGCATCACACTGATAATACACAGAGAGGGACCCCGCATCACACTGATAATACATAGAGAGGGGCCCCGCAACACACTGATACTACACAGAGAGGGGCCCCGCATCACACTGATACTACACAGAGAGGGACCCTGCATCACACTGATGCTACACAAAGAGGGACCCCCCATCACACTGATAGTACACAGAGAGGGACCCCGCATCACACTGATACTACACAGAGAGGGACCCCGTATCACACTGATAATACACAGAGAGGGACCCCGCATCACACTGATAATACATAGAGAGGGACCCCGCATCACACTGATACTACACAGAGAGGGGCCCCGCATCACACTGATAATACACAGAGAGGGATCCTGCATCACACTGATACTACACAGAGAGGGGCCCCGCATCACACTGATACTACACAGAGAGGGACCCCGCATCACACTGATGATACACAGAGAGGGACCCCGCATCACACTGATAATACACAGAGAGGGACCCCGCATTACACTGATCATACACAGAGAGTGACCCTTCATCACACTGATACTACACAGAGAGGGACCCCGCATCACAGTGATACTACACAGAGAGGGGCCCCGCATCACACTGATACTACACAGAGAGGGACCCCGCATCACACTGATACTACACAGAGAGGGGCCCCGCATCACACTGATAATACACAGAGAGGGACCCCGTATCACACTGATACTACACAGAGAGGGACCCCTCATCACACTGGTAATACACAGAAAGGGGCCCCATATCACACTGATAATACAGAGAGGGACCCCGCATCACACTCGTAATACACAGAGAGGGACCCCGCATCACACTGATAATTCACAGAGAGGGACCCCGAATCACACTGATAATACAGAGAGGGTCCCCGCATCACACTCGTAATACACAGAGAGGGACCCCGTATCACACTGATACTACACAGAGAGGGGCCCCGCATCACACTGATACTACACAGAGAGGGACCCCGTATCACACTGATAATACAAAGAGAGGGACCCCGTATCACACTGATAATACACAGAGAGGGACCCCGCATCACACTGATAATACACATAGAGGGACCCCGCATCACACTGATAATACACAGAGAGGGACCCCGCATCACACTGATAATACAGAGAGGAACCCCGCATCACACTTATAATACACAGAGAGGGACCCCGTATCACACTGATAATACTGAGAGGGACCCCACATCACACTGATAATACATAGAGAGGGACCCCGCATCACATTGATAATACACAGAGAGGGACCCCGCATCACATTGATAATACACAGAGAGGGACCCCGCATCACACTGATAATACATAGAGAGGGACCCCGCATCACACTTATAATACACAGAGAGGGACCCCGCATCACACTGATACTACACAGAGAGGGGCCCCGCATCACACTGATAATACATAGAGAGGGACCCCGCATCACACTGATAATACAGAGAGGGGCCCCACATCACACTGATATCACACAGAGAGGGACCCCGTATCACACTGATAATACACAGAGAGGGACCCCGGATCACACTGATAATACACAGAGAGGGACCCCGCATCACACTGATAATACACAGAGAGGTATCCCGCATCACACTGATAATACACAGAGAGGGATCCCGCATCACACTGATAATACACAGAGAGGGACCCCGCATTACACTGATAATACATAGAGAGGGACCCCGCATCACACTGATACTACACAGAGAGGGACCCCGCATCACACTGATAATACACAGAGAGGGACCCCGCATCACACTGATAATACACAGAAAGGGACCCCGCATCACACTGATAATACACATAGAGGGACCCCGCATCACACTGATAATACACATAGAGGGACCCCGCATCACACTGATAATACACATAGAGGGACCCCGCATCACACTGATAATACACAGAGAGGGACCCCGCATCACACTGATAATACACATAGAGGGACCCCGCATCACACTGATAATACACAGAGAGGGACCCCGCATCACACTGATAATACACATAGAGGGACCCCGCATCACACTGATAATACACATAGAGGGACCCTGCATCACACTGATAATACACAGAGAGGGCTGCCCCGTACCACACTGATACGACACAGAGAGGGACCCCGCATCACACTGATAATACACAGAGAGGGACCCCGCATTACATCACATAGAAAGCAATGCTGTGACCTTGTCTTAGCAACAACATTCAAGGACGAGTCTTCTGATATTAAAGGGGGTGTCTAAGGGAACACAATGTGGTCCCTACTAGGACAGGTTGATGTGATTGCAGCCCTCTACACTGGGACAGGATCATCCCCCTCTGACTTATTTCTTAATGTTAATACAGATGAGACATCTAGAGCAGTCTCCTACTATTCATATAAAGAGTGGTCTTGACTCTAACTTCTCATATCTTCCTTTATTTGGCTTACAGCTCTAAATTTTTTTTCAACAATAAAATTCTTATCATCTGCGGCCACCACTAGGGGGCACTAACTGAAGACACATCATGACTGATATTAATAGTGATCATACATTTGTATACACTGAGCTCACAAACCTACAATCTTACTGTTGGGGTCGATTCACATAGATACAGTCATATGAGACAATAGTGAGTGCAGCTCTGGAGTATAATACAGGATGTAACTGTGATCAAATGTTGCATTTTTGGTAATATTTTTAAATTTTAATGTAATAAAATGCACAAATGTGAACAGAAAGCGATAGTTTTGGTGGCTGGAGGACAGTGATCCGGCAGAGTCCTGAGAGGTGAGACCTGATTTCAGCACCAGCTCTGCGGACAGCTCCAAGTGCTGAATCCCTATAGAGAAGCAGAGTAGCAGAGATTTATAACTACAGGCTCATCGGGGGTACTACAAGGCTCAGCATACCTTCTGCCAGGAAATATCAGGTCGCTCCCTGGTCCTAAAAAGCTTTATCCCATAGTGAATCCTGGTGCCATCTATACCCCAGGAAAGGGATGAGCACACACCCGGCTGTGCACATAATGGAGAACCTGACCCATCAGACCAGTCACCTTCTTCTATTGCTCCATGTTCAGTTCTCCATTACAGACACTACTGGGGGGGACAGGGACTACTGGGGTATGACTGGTCTGCAGGGCCCCATACATCTCATGTGTGATCTGACTCCTTTCCACCATAGCCAGCAGGAATAATTTTTATAATACGGGATGTAACTCAGGATCAGTACAGGATCAGTAATGTAATTTATGTACACAGTGACCCCACCAGCAGAATAGGGAGTGCAGCTCTGGGGTATGATACAGGATGCAACTCAAGATGAGTATAGGATCAGTTATGTAATGTATGTACACAATGTAGGACTGCCCCGGTATGAGGCCACCGTAACGTGGTGGGGTAGTTTACACCATTTTCAAGTGGCAACCAAGAGCCTCATTATTTTTGTTATATACACAGTGACCCCATCAGCAGAATAGTGACTGCAGCTCTGGGGTATAATACAGGATATAACTCGGGATCAGTACAGGATAAGTAATGTAATGTAAGTACACAGTTACCTCACCAGCAAAATAGTGAGTGCAACTCTGCAGTATAAAGCCATGTTCATACCCTGGAACAGATCGGCCGTTCCGTGACCCGGCCGGTCTCTGAAAAGATCTTTGGCACTGCAGCGTTCTGATGCGGGCGCATCCATGCGTGCCCGCATCAGAACTCCCCACAGCACATAATGAAGCTTGCGGCCGGGGCCGCTCACTTCATTGTGTGAACTGATATGGTTTCCTACGGCTGCTACTCACTGAATAGTGGCCACAGAAAACTGACATGTCAGTTCTTTGCAGTGCCGCGAGAGATCCCAGCCGGATCGTATACTATGTGTATATGCTCCGGCCGAGATCCCATAGAAGAAAAGACAACATATGTTTCCGTACAAAGTACGGCCGTTTTTGCAGATTTCATCAACTGCCGTACTTTTACAGTAACATACGTTGTGTGAACATAGCCTAATACAGGATGTTACTCAGGATCAGTAATGTAACATATGTACTGTACACAGTGACCCCACCAGCAGAATAGTGAGTGCAGCTCTGGAATATAATACACCTTTGTTCGTAGGCTGAGCCTAGTATTGCAGTTTATCCCCATTTGACACTACAGATGACGTGTAAGTTCTCTCTTCTGCTTGGAGCATACAAGTCTCTGTTATGGGTGAATGTGGGTCAGCAGCTGTGGCCGCTCTCAGCCTCAAAGGGCCCTTTTACACAGAAAGATTATCTGACAGATTATCTGCCAAAGATTTGAAGCTAAAGCCAGGACTGGATTTGAAAAGAGGAGAAATCTCAGGCTTTCCTGTATGACCTGATCTCTGTTTATAGTCTGTTCCTAGTTTTGGCTTCAAATCTTTGGCAGATAATCTGTCAGATAATCTTTCTGTGTAAAAGGGCCCTTAGCCCTATTACATGGGACGATTATCGTGCGAAAAATCGTTAAATCGTTCGAATTTAAACAATAATCGTTCTGTGTAATTGCAGGCAACAATTGAAAAATCGTTCGTTGTCGTTGATCATTGATTTAGATCTGAACCTAAAATTTTCGTTAATTGTTCGCTAATCGTTCGCTGTAATTCCACATTCGTTCGCTCAAGTTCCGCATTTTTTCACTAATCGTTCAGTGTAATTGCACATTGTTCATTGTTTTTCTGGGATCAGATGGTTTTTCTGGGATCAGATGGTTACGATCATAGTTACGATCGCAATAACGATCATATTAACAATTGTAACTAACAATTATCGTTCTGTGTATTAACCCCTTAACGACACAAGGCATATATTTAAGCCTTGTGGTCGTTAAGGGAGTTCACAGCGGGGCCGCACGGCGACCCCGCTCTTAACCGCCGCGGTCCCGGGTGCCGCCTGTAGACCAGGACCACGGCTATTAGCGGGCACGCTCCGATCGCCATGCCCGCTGCAAAGTTGACAGCTGCATCTGATTAGTAGTTGCAGCCGATCCCTGTTGTCTAGTGGGGTGGATCCACACGTCTGTACCTGCCGGGTGTTTGCGACGTAATGGCGCTGATCCCGGCTCGGCACTCGATTGCTTCCAGCTGCAGCAGCCGAAAGCAATCCAGTGCCTATCTCATTGATCTATGCTGTATAACTATACAGTGTAGATCTCAATGAGAGATCAGTGTACTTATACTAGAAGTAACCCTAACCCCAGGGGGGCTTCTAGTATAAGTGTAAAAAAAAAAAAAAATGTTGTTGTTAATAAAAAGCCCTCTCCCCTAATAAAAGTTTGAATCACCCCCCTTTTCCCATGTTATAAATAAAAATAAATAAATAAACTTGTTTGTTATCGCTGCGTGCGTAATCTCCCGAACTATTCATTTATCATATTCCTGATCTCACACGGTAAACGGCGTAAGCGCAAAAAAATCCCAAAGTGCAAAAAGTTTTGGTTGCTACCAAACCAGAAAAATTGTAATAAAAAGCGATCAAAAAGTCGCATATGCGCAATCAAGGTATCGATAGAAAGAACACACCTTGGCGCAAAAAATGACACCTCACACAGCCCCATAGACCAAAGGATAAAAGCGCTATAAGCCTGGGAATAGAGCGATTTTAAGGAACATATATTTGTTAACAATGGTTTGAATTTTTTACAAGCCATCGCATAATATAAAAGTTATACATGTTATATATTGTTGTAATCGTAAAAACTTGAGAAATATATATATAACAAGTCAGTTTTACCCCAGGGTGAACGGCGTAAAAACAAATACCCCCCGAATAAACAAAATGCGTTGTTTTTTTTTCAATTTCACCACACATTTATTTTTTTTCTGCTTTTGCAGTGTACTTTTTGAAAAAAGTCAGCCTATCATTGCAAAGTTCAATTAGTGGTGCAAAAAATAAGGGTTCATGTGGGTTTCTAGGTGAAAAATTGCAAGTGCTATGGCCTTTTCAGGAGAAAAAAACGAAACGCAAAAATTAAAATTGGCTCTGTCCGTAAGGGGTTAATAGCTCTACCCTACCTAAGTAACATCCAACATGGCCGTCATGTCAGCAATAACATTCAGCCAACTCTCTTCATACTCCTGAAATGTATATGCTGTATAGGTTTTAGGCTGCTACATCTGCCGCATGTGCTGTTACTATTAATATCTTCAGCCGTGTATATAGTCAGTACTATGTGAGGTATATAGAGCATCTATAGACTGCTGTGATTTTGTATTTCAGATTTCATCGTTGCATATGCTATGTATGAACTGATGAAGTTCAGGGCCCACGAGAAGGGACTTTGCTGACCCCACTGCCAAAAGATCCTCCTAGTGTTAAAGTGGATGACGTACATGGGAAAACTACTGACAACATTGTTACCGGTTAGTGTATATAGAGGTAGCCAGGAACCTATTCTGTGATGTTAGGGCCCATCAGCTGGTTGTTTATGAAGCCCCCCTACCCAGGAAAAGAGCAGCACAGCTGGGGCCATGTATATGTAATAATATAGGGGAATATGAACTGTCTTATAATATGTCATCTAGGACAGGCTGCGTTATGAGTGTTCTGCTCTTGGGCGCTTTTTTTTTTGTGTGTTTTTCTCTTTTGTTTTTCATATATTGATATCCAGATGATTATGTTGGATTTGGTGGACTACATTGATGACCAGCGTTTTTTTTGTTTGTTTGTTTGTTTTTAATAAAATGGTGAAAGAAGGAACTGAGGGTGTTTTTTAATCAAAGACTTTTCTCTATTGCATTGTGTTTTATTTTATGCTTAGTAGTGGAAGCTTTCTGATAGATGGCATCCATTGCTAAGTCGGGGCCTAGGTTTAGCCGGTAAAATGGCTAACACTAAACCCTCCCCCCCCCCATTATTACCCAAATACCCAACGCATTGGGGTACTGGGAAGAGCCGGGTACCAGTAGTCCCAGAGCGTCAAATTTGGGGCTCCTGGACTGGGTGGTAACAGGCCAATTTTGACACTGTGGGATTAGTGGTACCCGGCTGTCCCCAGTGGGTATAGGGGTAATATTGGGTGGGAGTAGTGTTAGCCATTTTATACCGAATGACACTAGGCACTGACTTAGACCTGGATGCCCTCTATCAGACAGCTTCCACTACTAAGCCTGAAATAAAATAAAAAAAAAATAGAACAATACAATAGAGAAACATTCATTATTCAAAAAAGAACACCCCCACCCCCATTGTTGACCGTTTTCTTTTTCAAAAAAACAATACTGGTCATAGCCAAAGTCCACCTAATCCAAGGCAGTCCTCTGGATACTGATAACTGAAAAATAAAACACACACAAAAAAAGGCCAGGAGCAGAACACCCATCATTGTGACAGGTGTTCCGCACATTACAGTATGCTGCATTTTGGCAGATGCTGCTTACAGTATTCCACACAAGGGGTTAAGTTAGGATGCATAGCATTCACACTTAACCCTTTGTATGCCAGACTGAACAATGTGGCCCCCAGGAGATTAAATGAGGATGCATGCCACATAACCCACCACTGCCCGGCTAATACATTACCTGCCCACATAACCCCCAGCTGCCCGGCTAATACATTACCTGCCCACGTAACCCACCGCTGCCCGGCTAATACATTACCTGCCCACGTAACCCCCAGCTGCCCGGCTAATACATTACCTGCCCACGTACCCCCCGCTGCCCGGCTAATACATTACCTGCCCACGTAACCCACCGCTGCCCGGCTAATACATTACCTGCCCACGTAACCCCCAGCTGCCCGGCTAATACATTACCTACCCACGTACCCCCCGCTGCCCGGCTAATACATTACCTGCTCACCACTGTCCGATCAGCTGACACAATGTCGGCTGATCGTTGTCTTTCAACAGGCTAAATTGAAATGATAGCAATGGTCTGCTGGCCGTTGGTCCGTGTAATAGGGGTGGTGGCAGCAGACCGCTGCTATCTTCTATGGGCTGTCCGGACACTCTGATCATCTAGACATCTGCTCCCTGCACCATCCTTCCCTTTCCTGCTCGATGTCTGTGTGTAATAGCACAGACAGTGAGCAAGGAACACTCGCTTGCACCTTAAGGGCTAGTTCACACTACGGAATCCGCACGGATGAGCTCCTGCGGATTTTGTGCGTAGGCAGATTCCGATGTCTGCCCCAAAAAGAATTGCAGATGGCGGAATGTAGCATAGAATAAAATCTATGGGACGCCCAGATGTTCAAGTGGGGGCGCACATGGAATCCACCAGAGCTTCTCCGCCAGGATTCCATTGTCTGAACGCGCAATAATGTTGGCTGTGTAATAGGGCCATTACTCTCACTCCAAGTGGGCTATTGTACTTGGATCTACTCACTATGAGGTCCATTATCCCAGTTGCAAATAGATGACTTAGTGTGACAGCTAAATCTAAGTGAGTAATGTACCAGGTACATAGACCCACTATGCCGTCCATTATCCCACATTCTCACACTGAATAAGCTATTTGCAAGTGATTAAATGTACCAGGTACAGAGATCCATGTTATAAAAGAGCAGAAGTACCAGGTACATAGATCCACGTTATAAAAGAGCAGATATACCAGGTACATAGATCCACATTATAAAAGAGCAGATATACCAGGTATATATATCCACATTATAAAAGAGCAGAAGTACCGGGTACATAGATCCACTTGGATTTAGCATCCTCACACTGAGTAAGCTATTTCCAAGTGAGGGAATGGACAGGGTACATAGATTTACTTGGATTTAGAGGCAAACCTAAAAGTATGTTAAGGACTTGTGATGATGTCATGATCATTGGTCACATGACCATGGTCTCCCAGGTCCTTTACCTAGGGGGCGGTGTAACTGAATATGGAGCACAGGGAGCTGCTGGAGAAGAGAAGAGACTCCCTCTTTCAGGGTAATGGGTGACCCGGGAGACAACCCTGTCCTGTCCTGGGGCTGAGAATAGGGAAAGTGGTGGTGGGGGGAGGAGAGATACCACTAGAAGGGGAGGTGAGAGGAGTCACTGCTGATATTACTGGAGGAGGAGAGTAGGGCTTAAAACTGCCAGAGTACCTATGGTTGCCTGGATACCAGTGATGCTGTAGAGCTGTGGTTGCCTGGATACCAGTGATGATTAGTACCTGTGGTTGCCTGGATACCAGTAATGCCTTAGACCTGTGGTTGCCTGGATACCAGCGATGCTTTAGAGCTGTGGTTGCCTGGATACCAGTGATGATTAGTACCTGTGGTTGCCTGGATACCAGTAATTCCTTAGACCTGGGGTTGCCTGGATACCAGAGGTGATTAGTACCTGTTGTTGCCTGGATACCAGTGATGTCTCGTATGCGTTGGTTTCCTTGATACCATTGATGCCTAGCATCTCAGCTTTCTTCAGCACAGCACACGTGATGCCAGTCGTGCGCTGAGCGCTGTGAAAGGGAGCAGCCATTGGCTCCTTGCTGCCACTGTCAGTGCTGAATTTCTTCATCAGGAGCGCTCACAATTAGGGCCAGCTCACACGGAGGAAAAGTTGCCGAATCCCGCCTGCCTCAGCGTGTCAATGGGATGGCTCGTGTGCTCCACTTCCACTGCTCTCCGCTCAAAGAATTGACATGTCCACTAGCCATCCCATAGACACACTGTGTGACACTCAGGCAGGCGGACATTCCGCCACTTTTGCTCCGTGTGAACTGGCACTTAATAAAGCCACTTGCAGCACCCGGTGTGGGGGGAGCGGGACAAACATAAATCAATATATATAGTGTTTGTTCTCCATCTTTGCTTTCTCTTACAGATGAGCCGGCTCTGTAGCTGGCAGCAATGCAGTATATCAGTGTCACTATGTGCAGCATTTACACTCATCAGTCCTGATCACATAACAATCATTTTACAGCATCACAGTTTATGATTAATGATGGTTTTATTGTTAATATTCTCCTTTGTTATAACTGATCATTTATCACTGCGATTGCTCAGAAACAAGTGAATATTGGTGATATTTAGCAACATTTCATGGGTGATTAATATGGTGTATTCAAGCATAAGCTTAGGGTGCATCCACCGCTAACTGCTCCTCCCTCATCACTGACTGCTCCTTCCTCCCTCACAGGCCCCTCCTCCATCACTGACTGCTCCTCCCTCATCACTGACTGCTCCTCCCTCACAGGCCCCTCCTCCATCACTGACTGCTCTTCCCTCATCACAGGCTCCTCCTCCATCACTGACTGCTCCTCCCTCATCACTGACTGCTCCTCCCTCACAGGCCCCTCCTCCATCATGACTGCTCCTCCCTCATCACTGACTGCTCCTCCCTCACTGGCCACTCCTCCATCTTTGACTGCTCCTCCCTTATCACTGACTGCTCTTGCCTCACTCACAGGCCCCTCCTCCATCATTGACTGCTCCTCTGTCACATACAGGCCCCTCTTCCATCACTGACTGCTCCTCTCTCACTTACAGGCCCCTCCTCCATGACTGACTGCTCCTCCCTCATCACTTACTGCTCCTTCCTCACAGGCCTCTCTTCCATCACTGACTGCTCCTCTCTCACTTACAGGCCCCTCTTTCATCACTGACTGCTCCTCTCTCACTTACAGGCCCCTCTTTCATCACTGATTGCTCCTCCCTTACAAACAGGCCCCTCCTCCATTACTGAATACTCCTCCCTCATCACTAACAGTCCTCTCCTCTATCACTGACTGCACGTCCCTCACTCACAGGCCTCTCTTCCATCACTGATTGCCTCTTCCTAATCAATGACAGGTCCCTCCTCCCTCACTCACAGGCCCTTCCCCATCACTGTCAGACTCCTCCTCCATCACCAACTGCTCCTGCCTCATGAATGGACAAATGGACCCTGACTTGGATTACACCAGATAGCACAATACTCCCTTCGAAATGATCGCGCAGATGACCAGATTGGCAAGGTCCTGGGATTGCAGTGATAGGGCTAATAGAGAGCACTCTAAACAACAGGTAGATACAAATGGAATTTTTTTTACTGAACAAGGGACGTGTTTTGGCTCTCGCATCTAATAGAGTTTACAAAGCCTCAAATCCAAAGTAATTTAAAGGGCAAGCCCCATCTATTAGATGCGAAAGCCGAAACACTTGTTCAGTAAAAGACTCTCCGTTTGTATCGACCTGCTGTTCAGAGTGCCCTCTGTTAGCACTATCACTGCAATCCCAGGACCTTGCCAGTCCGGTCATCTGCAGGGCCATTTCTAAGGAAGTATTGTGCTATCTGGCGTAATCCAAGCCAGGGTCTATTCATCCTTGTTACACCTAGTCGCTGACTAGAGTGCATCCTGGCCAGCTGTACTGATTCCCCTGGATATAATAGCTCTGCATAGAGCTGTGCTTAGTGCACAACCGACTAAGGTGAGTGTGCAGTTACAGGCACCTTGTCTGCACTGTTTGTCTGACCTACTTTATACCAGGGCTGTAAACTCTGAGCTAGTTTTGGGTGGAGTCGGAGTCGTAAAAAAATTTACCCACTTCGACTTCAGCTTTTAAATAATCTTATAAAATTTATATCAAAACAATTCTAAAAATTTTTAAGTTTTGATCATCAATATATTTTATGAGCAACATTCAAATAGGACACTGCCCCTATTAGATAAGGGTGATCGGGAAAAAGTTGTCGGTCACTATTTGCCAGTTGTTTCTGAGCTTGAGTCCATTATTTGGGTGGAGATCTGTGCTGTTCTCTTCCTGGATGCTGGATGACTGTATATGAGCAGCAGTGTAATGAGAAGGAGGAGGAGAAACCATAAATAGTGTAGACTGTGTGTTTGTGCGCTATGACTGCATCAGGTTATGTGTGTGTGTGCTATGGCTACAGCAGGCTGTGTGTGTGTGTGTGTGTGTGTGTGCTATGGCTGCAGCAGGCTGTGCATGTGGTCTATGGCTGCAGCAGGCTATGTGTGTATGTGTGTGTGCTATAGCTGCAGCAGACTATGTGCGTGTGCTATGGCTGCAACAGGCTGTCTGTGCTATGACTGCAGCAGGCTGTGTGTGTGCGTGCTATGGCTGCAGCAGGCTGTGTGTGTGTGTGCGCTATGGCTGCAGCAGGCTGTGTGTGTGCTAGGGCTGCAGCAGGCTGTGTGTGCGCTGTGGCGACAGCGGGCTGTGAGTGTGTGCTATGGCTGCAGCAGGCTGTGTGTGTATGTGTGTGTGCTATGGCTGCAGCAGGCTGTGTGTGTGCGCTGTGGCTGCAGCGGGCTGTGAGTGTGTGTGTGTGCTATGGCTGTAGCTGTGTGTGTGTATGCTATGGCTGCAGCAGACTATGTGTGCTACGACTGCAGCAGGCTGTGTGTTTGTGTCTGCTAGGGCTGTAGCAGGCTGTGTGTGTGTGTGTGTGTGCGCGCTGTGGCTGCAGCGGTCTGTGAGTGTGTGTGTGCTATGGCTGCAGCTGTGTGTGCATGCTATGGCTGCAGCAGGCTGTGTTTTGGCTATTGAAATTAAAGGGGTACTCTGGGCAACAGTGAAAAATCCAGGGGGAAATTGGGGTGGTTGGTTCATAATAAAGAAATTCTATTTACCCGTTCCCGTGAAACCCATTATCCTGGTCACGCCCCTCTGGGGGGTGGACCTTCTCAGACATTCTGCACATGTGTGCACATATACAAAATATATATATATATATATATATATATATATATATAATGTTGGTCATTCTTTTGCTAAATTCCCCTCTTTGGTGACTGGTTTTCAGGCCAGGCTGTGAAGGCCTCATCTCCTGGAGCAGCAGGAGAAGGATACAGGTAGAATATGAAGCGATAGAGGAGACTGACAAAAAGCTCAACAACTGGAGAACGTCCGGCAGATGAGGAGCGGGCGTGACGCCCCTGAGGATCAGATGGGGACAGAGACGGCTGAGCCGCAGGTATCACCTCATACATAGACCCACATTAGATTTCCACTGTGGTTATTGGTGCGGAAATGGCACAGATTTTCCCTTTGACAAATAATCCCACAAGATTTCTGCTGCACTTAATCCCTCCTTGACTGGAGTGCTGCAAAATATTTTTAGGAAACAAAAGATACGAAGATGGAAAATAAAGATATTGGGGGAGATTTATTAAACCTTATGAAAAACTATATGTTTCTATAGTGCATGGAGCGCTGAGGATGAGTAGGATTCTTGCTGTCATCCTCGGCACCGTTTCTGTTGAATTAGGAGATTAATCCGTATGCTAATAAGTGGTTTTGGGCACTGTCCAGCCCGCTCTGCTGATATTCATTAGGGGGGTGGAGCGGCCAGGGGGCAGATCAGTACATGTTGGAGCTGTATCCCCTCCCCCAGTGCACCAAAACAACTTACAACTTAGGGATTTAACTCCTAATATCACAGAAATTGTGCTGAGGATGAAGGGAAGAAACTTAACTTCATCCTCAGCGCCCTGTGTGAGAGATATCACCAGTAGTAATAGTTTCCCTTTAACATTGCAGTACAAAGTGTATAACACTGTCATTAGTTCTGTAGGTGTTCAGTAGATGACAGATTTGCTTTAAAGGAATTATCTAGAATTAGAAAAACATTCTTCCAAAAATAGCGGCATACATGTCCTCAGGTTGTGTGTGGTATTACAACTCAGTTCCATTCACTTCAGTGAATCTGAGCTGCAATTCCATGAACAAACTGAGGACAGGAGTGGTGCTGTTTCTATAGGAATATGGTCATGTTTTACTAATCCTGGATAACCTCTTTAAGGTTTTTAGTCTGGTTTTGCCAAACAAATAAAGGATTGTTCTGGAGACTCAAAAATACCCCCCTTAATTTACTAATACATTGCTTTAATAAAGTTACATTACTTTCTAAGATAACTTTATTAAAATAAATGTATGTATTTTGGTAGCAAATAGTCGACCATTTATTCATACATTTCCAGCAGGAATAAAAGGAGTGACACAATGCAGAGCTCAGAAGAGACGCTCCACAATTGCTTTCGGGAATATGAGTTTTTCCTAAACCAGACATGTCAGGAGAGCTGACCGATCCTCCAGATCCTCTGATCAGTGCTTTACTCTCTCATATAGTCGGCAGTGTGATAACTTGTGTACAAATGATTCTGACCACTGTATGGCGGTATTATTGGCTGTATTGTTCTTTGTGTAGCGGTAATGGATACTTGTCACCTGTGCCTGATCATGTGACTTGGTGTTTCCATGGTCCACTGTTATTTTCCTTCTTATGACCGTAGTGTAGTTCACATGTTTAAGCAGGTATCGAAGACTGTCATCAAGTAAAGCAAGAGTGCCGTGACATGCGTTGTGTACTGAAATAGGAGGTAACACCCCCCCCCCCTACACACCTAATGGGGAAATTGCCTAACTACCGGGGGCATCTACTTATGAGGGGGGATTAACCTACTGCACTTCTGCCCCTTCATTCTAGCAATCAGTAAGGGTCTCAGCACCTTTTCCCCACCCACACAATCTTCTAGCGTGTCACTATGACATATCAGAAGTTTGTCCAAATAATAGGAAACCTTTAAAAAATGTTAAATAAAAAATATAAGAAAACTGCCCACTTGATGAAAATTTAACTCACCCCCTTTTTCCCATTTTTCAAATAAAAATGTAACTAAAAACAGCCAGACTTGGTATCACCATGTGCGGAATGATCCGGACACTACCTGGAAGTAAACACACAGACACAAAGATGTAACGGGGCAAAAAAAGATATTTTATTTCAAGTTATAGGGAGAGTAATTTGACATGTATGACTGTGGGGGCTGTGAGGCTGAGATGATCCTGAGGAAGGCAAAAACCCCTAAGAGGGAAGAGTCAATTGTCCTCAAGGGGAAAAATTCCTTCCCGACCCCAAATGTGGCGATCAGAGCAAGTCCCAGGATCACAGCCGCTATCTATGTGTAGTGCATGTTTATGTGTATATATGTGTGTGTGTGTAGTCGTCATGTGTCTGTGAGGTGCGATACTTACCAGGCCTGTAGCGGAGAGTTCAGGGATAATAGCACTGTGGTAAGATCACTGGTGTCAATGGCCCCAGGGCTACAACAAGCAGCTATTATTCCTGAACTCTCCAGGTGCCAGATGGAAAATACTCACCGGCTGCTCCTGGGGTGTAGAGGGTCATCAGGAGGTGGTGGTTTCTGATGCCAGCAGACGTGAATTTACTGTGCAGCGGCAGGAGGGGGTTAAAGGAGTCTTCGCCTCCTTTTTCTGATTTTAAAGGGGTCCTCCTTTTCCCCATTTGAGGCAAATGAACCCCAATGATGTTAATGGCGCCTTATTTGCCTTTTGATGTTACAGTGGTTATCTGGGGAGCCGAAAAGGCATTTCCTTTCCTCTCTCACCGGCATCTCACTTCCAGTTTGGTGGCATCTCATCCTGACAACTTCTGACCTGGCACAGAGGTGGCGGCTGAGGTGGGAGATCAGTTACTATGGTGTGATCGCCACATGTGGGTGAAACCAGTCCCGCCGGTAGTGGCCAATGTATCCACAGTGTTGGAATGTCGTGTGTACATTGGCTACCACTGGTTTCACCCACATGTGACAATCGATGCCCAGTACCTGCCCCACTGTCTCAGCCCGCTGCCTTTATGCCAAGTCAGATAGTGTAGAATGAGAAGATACCAAACCGGAGGAGAGACAAAAGGAAAGATAATGCCTTCTAGCTCCCTAGCTAACTTATCTAAGGGCGCCTCCTCCAGACCCCTCTAGGTGTTCTTAGAGTCTAGTCCTCCTATTTTTGATGGTAAAAGGGGGCTCCTCCTTCCCCTATATGAGGAAAATAAATCCTCCGGATGTTATGGGCCCCTAATTTGCCTCTAGATGTTAAAAAGGGGTTATCTGGGGAGCTGAAAAGATATTTCCACCATAACCAGCATCTCACTTCCAGTTCGGACTCATCTCATCCCAACATCTTCTGACCTGGCAAAGGTCTGAGACAGTAGATCAGGTACTATGGTGTGATCACCACATGTGGGTGAAACTCACCGCCAGCAGTGGTCAATGTACGCGCAATGTTGTGATGACATTGGCAACATTGTTTGTACATTGACCGCCACTGGTTTCACCCGCATGCGATAATCACAACAAAGTACCTGGCCCACTGTCTCAGGCCGCCTCCGTTTTCCCAGATAAGAAGATGATGGTGCAAGAGGAGACCAAACTAGAAGTGAGACGCCGGCGAGGAAGGAAATGCCTTTTTAGTAACCTAGATAACCCCTTTAAGGGCACCTCCTCCAGACCCCTCTAGGTGTTCTTAGAGTCTAGTCCTCCTATTTTTGATGGTAAAGGGGGTTCCTCCTTCCCCCATAAGAGGCAAATAAATCCTCCGGATGTTATGGGCCCCTATTTGCCTCTAGATGTTAAAAGGGGTTATCTGGGCAGCTGAAAAGATATTTCCACCATTACCAGCATCTCACTTCCAGTTCGGACTCATCTCATCCCAACATCTTCTGACCTGGCAAAGGTCTGAGACAGTAGATCAGGTACTATGGTGTGATCACCACATGTGGGTGAAACTCACCGCCAGCAGTGGTCAATGTACGCGCAATGTTGTGATGACATTGGCAACATTGTTTGTACATTGACCGCCACTGGTTTCACCCGCATGCGACAATCACAACAAAGTACCTGGCCCACTGTCTCAGGCCGCCTCCGTTTTGCCAGATAAGAAGATGATGGTGCAAGAGGAGACCAAACCAGAAGTGAGACGCCGGCGAGGAAGGAAACGCCTTTTTAGTTGCCTAGATAACCCCTTTAAGGGCACCTCCTCCAGACCCCTCTAGGTGTTCTTAGAGTCTAGTCCTCCTATTTTTGATGGTAAAGGGGGCTCCTCCTTCCCCCATAAGAGGCAAATAAATCCTCCGGATGTTATGGGCCCCTATTTGCCTCTAGATGTTAAAAGGGGTTATCTAGGCAGCTGAAAAGATATTTCCACCATTACCAGCATCTCACTTCCAGTTCGGACTCATCTCATCCCAACATCTTCTGACTTGGCAAAGGTCTGAGACAGTAGATCAGGTACTATGGTGTGATCACCACATGTGGTTGAAACTCACCGCCAGCAGTGGTCAATGTACGCGCAATGTTGTGATGACATTGGCAACATTGTTTGTACATTGACCGCCACTGGTTTCACCCGCATGCGACAATCACAACAAAGTACCTGTCCCACTGTCTCAGGCCGCCTCCGTTTTGCCAGGTCAGAAGATGATGGTGTGAGAGGAGACCAAACTAGAAGTGAGACGCCGGCGAGGAAGGAAACGCCTTTTTAGTTACCAAGATAACCCCTTTAAGGGCACCTCCTCCAGACCCCTCTAGGTGTTGTGAGTGTCTATTCCTCCTATCTCTGATGGTAAAAGGGGGCTCCTCCTCCCCCATGTGTGGTAAATGTATCCTCCGGATGTTATTGGCGTCCCATTTACCACTTGATGTTGCGGACGCCTCCTCCTCCAGACAGCTCCAGATGGTCGGGTGTCTTCTCCTCACTCTGGCGGGCCGGTGTTACCTAGATAGGATATATAACAAGCAATGTGTTAATAATGACAGGTTACATATATAGGCTCCATATGAATATACAGTCAGAATAAAAGTGATCTGAGGTGTGATGGGATTTTGGGTACTCACCTTTACTCCTCCTTGGTGGCGCAGCAGCAGCAGAACAGCGCCCGCAGTCTATAAGGGAAGGAGAAAAACCAGCATGACTTTCCTGAGATCAGACCCGTCAGCAGTGATGGGGAATAGACATTACACTGGAGAGAGGGGACTCAGTGCTATCCTAGTGGGTGAGATACAGGCGGCACCATGTCACTTGTATGTCTGTATTATGTACATGAGGCCTTTCGTGGTTATTATATGTGACTGGTAATATAATATATAGTGATGACATGAGGATATACAGTGCAGCAATAGAGGTGTGTTATCATGTAAGTGTATCATCCCATATATTTACCTGGATAAGATGGATCTCCTCCTGCTGCTGCTTCTGCTGAGGAGAAGTGACCAAGAAATGGAGGGAAATCAAAGGTTAGTGTAAGGAAACCAGAATTTCTGAGCACATTATATAGAAACAATATAAAGCAAATGTATTCCTATAGCTGGGCCATCAGCTCCTGCAGCTACATGTATTATAGTCAGGTCTAGTTCTATCCTTCCAGCATTTATTACCAGCTCTATTCACACCTGCAGTAATATAATATTCACCATTACCCACAATAGAAATTAGATCCCACCTCCAAATAGAGCGCCCCCTGTCCTCTCTATACAGGATGGTAAATAACAAATCCTTGTATTCACAATGTTATCAGCTTTGTTTCATTACCTGTGGATCTCCTCAGTCGTCGCCTCCTCGTCCTCCTCTTCTTCTCTGTGTATAGAATGTAAACCATCTCATATATAAATGTATTATTATATCACACATTATATGGTTCATTGTAAAGAAAGTGATTGCAAAGGGAATGGATTGAGCTGTACATTGCTGTATGCATTTACCATGATAGTACTATATATGTCGGGAACGGACAAAAAAAACATGTATTCACAATACTATAAGCTTTGTTTCATTACCTGGGGATCTCCTCGGTGGTCGCCTCGTCCTCCTCTTCTTCCTCTTCTCTGTGTATAGAATGAAAACCATCTCATATATAAATATATTGTTATATTACAGATTATAGAGTTTATTGTAAAGAAAGTGATTACAAAGGTAATGAATTGTACATTGTGTTGACCATAGTGGTACTATATATGTCAAGTAAACTAAAGTATGAAGTGTATGGGGACCTTAATGGCTATCTCACAGTGTCAGCAGTTTGGTATGTGAATAAATGCTGTTCAAATAAATGGAAAAATATGATGCTATGTCTAACTAGAGCGCCCCCTATCCTGTCCTCCCGCAGCTCCTCTCTCTATACTGGATGGTGAAAAAATAAACATACAACACTATAAGCTTTGAGCCCTCACCTGGGGATGTCCGCCGCCTCGTCCTCGTCCACGTCTTCGTCAACTTCACTGAATATAGAATATAAACCAGCTCATATTTATACATATATGAAGATCTATTAAGACCCGTGTATGCCCAGGGGCGCACATTGGTAAATCTGCCCCATAGATTTTGGGGATATGTGACTACACAGAGTTTTGAGTGGGGAACTCTGATCTCCATGGACTCATACTGTCAACCCATATAATGTAGATGATTTTATCTCTTCTTCATACTTACATGATGGTCTGCAGGTTAGGGTGCCAAGTTCGTAGTGGAAACCGGCCCTTCCTGTAACAGAGAACATAGGTTTGGTTAGGATGATTTTTACTTTGTCCCATTTGAAACTTTCAGAAAATGTTATTTATTGTGACGTCTCAATAAAAACATGAATTCCACTAATGATATTTATTAACCCCTTATCATCACTGCCAGTTGTCTCCCTAACACTGTTGCCCTATTTTTAAAATTTGACATGAATAATTTTTTATGGCAGTAACTTTTTTTTATGCCTCTAAGTGATTCTGACATTGTGTTCCATGACACATCAAGTGTTATGCTAGTGGCAATTTTTTTTTTTTTTGTAAAACAGGGTGCATTCACATGTACCAGATCCGCTGCGGATTCAGTACTGTGAAGGTGAATGGGTCCCATACATGCAGCGGGGCCACGGCTGTGTGAGGCTCCCGGCTCCCCTCACTTCTCTTCAGCCAATCAGTGCTGCCGTGCACTGATTGGCTAAAGAGGAGCGAGGGGAGCCTCACAATGCCGCGGCGCCGAGCAGGTAATGTATGCTCGGGGACGGGGCTGCGGGCTGTGGCGGGCGGCGGTGGATCCGCTGCGTTTATGGGACCCATTCATCTTCACAATACTGAATCCGCAGTGGATTTCGCTGCAAACTCGCAGCGTGAAATACGCTGCGGATCCAGTACGTGTGAACGTACCCTAAAAAATCTAAAATTTCTTGAACTCATAGGATTTTAGTTGACATTCTCTACTTGCCTGATAAATTAATTATTATTGATAATTTACAGAATAGTTACCTTATGTTGGCAAAATTTTATATTTAATTTTAAAATTTTGTTTAGAACGTTTAAGAGCTTAAACATTTAGTAGCAGTTTCGATATTTCAATGAAAATGTAAAAAATATTTTGGAACCACCCTATTTCAAAACCTGCACCCCCTAAACTTGCACCCCCTCCTGAGGAAAAAAAAAGCAAATCAACTTGTGTCAAAATTAATTAAATTTTCTTTTTTTTTATTCCCTCATTTTCTAGTTTAATAGTTTTTTCTCTCTGTAACATAGCAGCCGGTGTTGGCAGAGAACTGCAACTCCATATTTATTCCCTGATTCTGAAGTTTGAGAAATCTGTTAATAGCGTCTCTAGAGCTCCACATGTCTGACACATAGGTCTTAGACACCAAGGAGCACCTAGTGGATTTAGGGGTCCCCTTTTATTTAGGATATTATGTAGGCCTCATATCAATTTGCAGAGGGCTTGGGGTGCTAACATATTTTTGTGTGAAATGTTGATGTTTGTTTTTTTTTGTGCATTCTAGGCCACATATGATCACTTTTTATTCTATTCTTTTATGGGGTGAAGCAAGTAAAAAACAGAAACAAACAAACTATGGTAAAAATGATTTATTTGATGTCATTGCTGTTTTTTGATGTAGTGTTATTACCTGAACATCCATGGTGCATCCATGATCTTCATCTTCCACCTATTACATGACAAAAAAATTGCATATTATAAAGGAAATATTAGTCAGTCCTCCAAGTGCTGCATATTGGGGAGGTTTTATAGAAACTGGTAAATTGGAAATCCACTGCCCAGATTTATTAAAACAGATGATCTGACTATAAAAGCGCTCTTAGCACTGGGTATTTGGGTTTGAATATTTGAAAAATTTGCGTAAAATCTTGGTTAAACTATGTTTAACGTACAATATGTGAGTGCACCTTTAAAAAAGTCTTCTTACTTTTCTTATATTAAACCAATGGACATTTTTTAACATACCCAAGGTGACGTTGCTAGTTGTCCCTTCTGTGTACCTGAGTAAGTGTCTTAAAGGCGTGGCTTAACCTCTAAAGTGCCACCGCTCCGATTCCCCCCTGCCTTTCCCCTATCAACTTGACTGATTGTTTTGGCTTGGCCGTCAGTCATGATGATAGAGGAGACTTAGTTGAGACAAAGGGCCATGTTACACGGACTAATCGGCAATGTAAATGAGTGCCGACCTGCTAGATTGTCAATCATTTACTTAGCCTAATACACGCCTCAATAATAGAGCAGCAAGGGCTGCTTATATCTTTGGCGATGTCCAAGCAGTCCTTATATATAAAGTATATACATGTGCTTCTGCTCGCTTCCCGGTATACATGTGCTTCTGCTCGCTGCCCGGTATCTTCCTGGCTGCTGCTGCTGCTGCCAGGAAGATACCGAGGAGCAGGCAGAAGCACCAGGGAGCGTGGAGCATAGGCTTGTTGGTTTTAGACGAGACCCCCTACAAACATGTCTTTGTGACTGATGCAACTATAATATTACTGTAACATATATTACTATGAGATACTTACACCCAGTTCTCGAACTCCTCTCTGATTTTTTCATCCCTGTTAGGGATAGAATAGAGAAGATAGTGAAAACCTAACACACATCAAAGGACATCAGTTTTCTAGGAGAACTTCATCAATAAGAAGACAATTTAGGCATTCTCACCATGATCGTTGTCTATAGGGGAGGAATTATAGGGTCACACAAGTTTTATGTTTTAATTTTACATTTAAAGAAAATGCTGCAAAGTTTGCTAGAAAAAATGCAAGTAAAAGCAAGCAAAAATTTTTCTTTCAAATCAGCTGGTTTCTGTGTTTCTGTGTCATAGTATGCTTTAGACATGATTACGGCCGCTCCTCCCTTGTCTGCCCTGCGGACTACAAGATCAGGTCGTGCCTGTAGCCATCTCATGGCTCTCTGTTCTTTGTGTGATAAATTATTGACGGCTTTAGGATATACTAATGCCCTCACATCCTTCATAACCGATTTACTGAACAGGTCAATTGGGCTACCTGGTGTAATTTGTGGTGTAAAGGTAGATTTATTACCCCCTGTAAATCTGGTGTGGGGAGTAAGCTGAGTGTCCGGGTTCTCGGGTATGTCTGCTAGTAGACGTAAGCATTGTATCTCCCTAGCATTAAAACCTTTTGGGGGGACAAACCCTAGGGGACCATTGGAGCATCGTGACGCTGTGTTTTGCTGCTGTGTGAGATTTTTATTACCAATAATGTCTTCTTGAGCGAGGGGAGCTGGCATCGGCAGGAGATCGGCACCGCTATGGGCACGCCGGTCTCCTGCACGTATGCCAATCTGTTTCTCGCCAAAATGGAGCATGACACAGTGTTTACCACGGAGAACCCATTCATAGGACACATCAAATCTTACTACAGATTTGTAGACGATGTGTTCATTGTCTGGCAAGGCTCCAAAATAGATTTTGAACATTTTGTCCAATACCTCAACCAGAATAACGGAGTAAATATGTTTTTTACATCTAAGTTTGGGGGACACACTCTGGAGTTCCTGGATGTCCTAGTCGAAGCTAGAGATGGGTCCCTCATAACTTCCATTTTCAGGAAACCTACAGCATGCAACTCGCTTCTCCATTACAGTAGTTCCCACCCTGAGCACACTAAAAAAGCCATTCCATATGGCCAGATGCTCAGGTTGCGTAGGGTTAATAATGATGAAGGTAAATACATTCAGCAAGCCCAAGAAATGGAGAAACGTTTTTTAAATAGAGGTTACCCACCCGATGTTATACAGCAGGCCAGACTGAGGGCAGAGAGCCACAACAGAGATGATCTCTTAAAACCCTCAGACCGCAAGAGCTCTGCCAACAAAAGGTTTAATTTTATCCTTCAAAATTCCCCCCTTAACTCTATCCTTAAAAATTCCATTACCCGTCACTGGCATCTCCTAGAAAGTGACCCTGATTTACAGGAAATAGCCAGTTCAGGCCCCTGTATCTCATATAGGAAGAATAGAAGTATAGGAGATCATCTAAACACTAACAGAAACAGAGATCGGGCCACAAATAACAGCCAAACCCCCAACTGGCTTACTTCCACCCTTCCACAAGGGAACAAGAAGTGTGGACAGTGTAAATATTGCATACACATGCTGAACGTAACATACGTACAAATTGGTGGGGTAGAATGCTACATACGAGATTTCATAACATGCAAGACAAATTACGTGGTGTACGCTATCCTGTGCAGTTGCCGCCACTATTACATAGGTAAAACAAAAAGGGCACTATGGATCCGCTTTAAGGAGCACATCTACTCCATCAAAACAGGGAAAGGGGTCCCTCGCCTAATTGAACATGTTAAAACCGTTCACAGAGGCGATACCTCATCCCTAAAGTTTGTGGGTCTAGAAAGGGTTAATACCCCCAGCGATGGTTCAGATAGACACCAATCCCTGCTGAGAAAGGAATCGGCATGGATTTCCCGGCTCAATGCAGCCGGACCACTCGGCCTCAATGAACGCAATGATTTAAGTGTGTTTGTCTGACAATTTGTGTTTGTTTTAACAAGGTTGTGTTTATTTATCACATGCACTGAACTGAGTGTATATAACCCTCCTCCCTTCACCATGACGCCATCACCTGGTCGACAAAGGGGGAGTGTCCCCGAAACGGCCGTCCCAGTACGCGTCCACACCTAACCTTATCCCTTCCCGCAGTATAAGATACAATAAAGCCGCTAAGCTGATACTTCAAGGGTGAGTGCTTCTTCGTTTTTCTATCCTCATATATTATTATAATATATTTTACTATGAGATACTTACTCCGAATCCTCCTCCTCTTCTTCGATGTCTTCATCACTGCTGTTAGGGATAGAAAAGAGAACATAGTGAAAACCTAACACACATTACAGACAGCAGTTTTCTGGCAGAACTTTAATACTAGTTGATTTGGAAGATTTTTTTTTACATTATTATATTTTACTATGAGATACTTACTCCGAATCCTCCATATCCTCCTCCTCCTCCTCAGTGTCGTCCTGGCTCCTGTTAGTGATAGAATAGAGAAGATAGTGAAAACCCAACACACATTACAGACAGCAGTTTTCTGGCACAATTTCAATAAGAAGACAGTTCGGTGTCTATAGGGGAGGAATTATAGGGTCACACAAGTTACAGTTTTAGTTTTACATTTAAATAAAATGCTACAAAGTTTGCTGAAAAAAAAAACAAATAATGTGGAATTAAAGGGGTAGTTCAGCAAACATTTTTTTCTTTCAAATGAACTGATGCCTGAGATTTGTAATTTACTTCCATTAAAAATCTCAACTCTTAAGTACTTATCAGCTTCTGTATGTCCAGCAGGAAGTGGTGTATTTTTTCCAGTCAGGTGAGCAGGAGAGGTTTTCTATGGGGATTTGCTGCTGCTCTGGGCAGTTCCTGTCACAGGCAGAGGTGGCATCAGAGAGCACTTTGTCAGACTGGAAAGAATACACCACCTCCTGCAGGGCATACAGCAGCTGATAAGTACTGGAGCTTTTTTTTATAGAAGTAAAATACAAATTTGTGGCACTAGTTGATTTAAAAGATTTTTATTTTTTTTTAACTACCCCATTAAAAAAAAAACTCTGAACAGTAAACATGTCTTTGTGACTGATATAACTATTATATTATTGTATTTTACTATGAGATACTTACTCCGAATCCACCTCCTCCTCCTCCGCGGTGTCTTCCTCACTGCTGTTAGGGATAGAATAGAGAAGATAGTGAGAACCTAACACACATTACAGACAGCAGTTTTCTGGCAGAACCTCATCAATAAGAAGACAAGTTATATAGAGACATCCTGGCGCTGATCGGTGTCTATAGTGGAGGAATTATAGGGTCACACAAGTTACATTTTCAGTAAAGATTTACTTACCCGGAATCCGATCCTCCATCTAAAAGAAAAAAAAATAGAAAAGTGTTAGATTTAAATATGTCTTTTAACCCCATCATGTAACTTTCACAATGTTTCACAGCAATGGGGTAGGGGACTGGTGTCATATATATGATGAGATGTTCGACATGAAATCTATGGAGGTGATGTTATAGACAGGAAAAACTCACCCTCGCCGTCATCCTGTGCAGCCTGAAATAGGAAATAGAGAGAGTAAGCAGAGGACATTGGTATATTGCCGAGCATGAAACGTCTGTGTACATCTGAGCTATTTGCTTGTTGTTTTTTCTATGGCCATAGAAATAATTGATACCTCAATTATTTCCTGCCGTTCTACATTGACTTCAATGCTGTTTTCAATGCAACAACGGCCGTTGTTTGTACAATGTGTGAACATATTCTAAAAGTCTAAATGAATAAAGCATATACTTACCTCTGCACACTCCCCGGTGCTTCTGCCTGCGCCCCAGTGTCTTCCTGGCTTCTGCGGACAGCAGTCAAAAGCCAGGAAAATATCACAGGCAGAAGCATCGGGCAGTGTGCAGAGGTAAGTATATACTTTATTATTTTCCTTACACATTCATCAGCCGTTGGCCGTGCATCGTTATTACACATAGCAATGCGCAATCGCCGGCCAATGTTTTTGGGTTAGGACCAAAAGATTGCAGCTGCCCCTCCACACCACAGGGCTCTCCTCTGCCAGTCTCCCTGACCTCCCAGTACCCGTCCCCAGGCCGACCGCCACCCTTCTTGAGCCCCATCCGTCGTTGTTCTGGCGCAGCATACACCGGCCACGTCTGTTGCTTCACTCCTACAGGGCTCACCTCCACCGGCCTTCCCGACCTCCTAGGACCTCTGACCAAGCCCCTGCCATCCTCCTCCAATGCCCACTGCGAAGCCAAAATCAAGTAGCGGCACCAAGTAGCCAGCGGTACTGCCTCTCTCTGCTGTGGCTGCAGGGAACACCTGTTTAGAGTGGGGATTACCCTGAGGGGAATCCCCGTTTTAAATGGGTGTTCCCTGCAACAGAGGTAGAGAGAGAGGCAATAGCGACCGCTGTTTAAACTTGAAATCACTACTTGATTTTGGCACCGCAGCAGGCATTGGAGGAGGATGGCAGGGGCTTGGTCAGAGGTCCCAGGAGGTCAGGAAGGCCAGTGGAGGTGAGCCCTGTCGGGAAGAAGCTTCGGCCAGTGTATGCTCCACCAGGCGGCTGCCGGACCAGAGAGCTGGGACGGGGCTCAAGAAGGAAGGTGGGCGGCCTGGGTATCATGTGGTCGGGGAGACTGGTGGAGAAGAGCCTTGTGGAGCAGGGGCGTGGCTAGGGGTTCAGCCTAAGGGGGGCGAGTAAGTCTCAGTGGGCCCCCAACCAATTATGTTACCCATAGGGAACCTCAGCAGATGACAATGCTTTCTGAATAATAAAGGGTATTTTCTACTACATTATTCATAGTGAACAGGGACTGAGAACAGTGGAAAAGTATAACCATGTAAAAATTAAAGGGGTTATCCAGCATTGCAAAAACATAGCTGCCTTTTTCCAGAAACAGCGCCACTCTCCTCCAAAGCTTGGATGTGGTAGTGCAGCTCAGTTTCACTAAAAGAGAATGGAACCAAGTTGTAATACCACAAACAACATAGAGGAAGCTATGGCCCTGTTTTTGAATTAGCCATCCATCCATTCTTCTATCTCTTTATCTCATATCTGTCTGTCTAATATCTATTAGACAGCATGAGGACTACACCATAGCTGATGTCAATGACCAAATAGGCAATACCTGAAGGGTATACCTGTAATACTAAGAGTAAATGTATAGTACAAATGCTGGGTAATAACAATAAATAGTCCCTTGAAGTTCAAGGCAACTATACTAAATAACCTATATACAAAAAAAAGCCAAACTACTGCAACATAACTAAATGGAATAATTACTTTACTAATTCATAGAAACAATACATGACAATACATTAAAAATGTAGGAGAAATCAGCCCGGATAATCATGGTGTACAGCTCATATGAGAGCAGCCAATTTATGCCTCCATGTAGTATTTAGACCCAATTCTAGCCCTCATATAGTTCGCAGGGTCCCTCTATGCTCTCATTTAGTAAAAAAGGCCACCATATAGAAGATAGACCCTCCCTGTGCACCCCTATATTGTAGTGAGGCTCCTCTGTACCTTCATATTGAAATTCAGCTTCTCTGTGCATCCATATAGTAGTTAGGCCTTTTATGCCCCAATATAGTTATTATTTCCCTCTCTATCTATCTATCTATCTATCTATCTATCTATCTATCTATCTATCTATCTGTCAATCAGGCAATCCCCCCCCCCCCATGGTGGTATCCTCCATGTAGGCATCCCCTCCAGCCATCCAGCCACCCCCTTCCCCAGCAGTAATCTCCCTGGTAATCCTCCTGGTGGTTAGACACCACCACCACTGGGAGTAGACTGAAACTCCAAATAAGATACCCCCTTTTCAGTTAACCAGCACATCCCATACCCCAACCCCCATAGATAACATCCTTTTCAGGAGATAGCCCCACCCACCCCCATAGGTCTCCTCCTCTATAACTAAGGGGAAAAAAGCCATACTTAATGGCTGTGCGGTTGCAGTACCGTAGTCTTCTGATGTCAACTCTCTCCCTGCTCTGTGAGCGTACAAGTGACAACACTCATGTCCTACAGCTCTAAGGGAGGGAACGGCCTCTTGTGGGCACAACAGTGATTGGCAGGGTGGAAAGCCAATGCTCTCCTCGCCTTGTCAATCATCCTGCTGCATTCAACCGTATGTTCTCCTCGCATACAAGCGCATACAGCTAAATGGTCAGACACAACATTCGGTAGCCGGATGGGCCCCCCAGGAGCTCTGGTTGCTGGCCAGGGGCCACCTACAGCCAATAGACATTTGTTAAGTCTTTCTGCAAAAGCAATAGCATTTGCGGATAGCATTAACTAGAAAAATCTTTAGTGGGCCCCCTGCCTGTGTGGGCCCGGGAGCGGCCGCCCCCTCTGCCCCCACCAAATTACGCTACTGTTGTGGAGGCAAGAGGCAACTGTAGCAGCTTGGGGAATGTCGCCGGTGTCCGAACCAGCTAGCAGGGGTCGTGGGGACTCCAGGAGTGTAGGCGGCAGCCTGGGGACAGGTCCAGGGGCTGGAGCAGCTGTTCCCAGCAGCAGGAAGAAGCATAGGCAGCGCGCCAAGTTCAAATAGCCGCCCGCTCTTGCATCTCTCTATGCCTCCGCTGCAGGGAACAACGATTTAGACTATTTCTCCTTGTAATAAAGAAAATGATCAGGCGATGACAATGTTGATCGCTGATGATCGTGTCTTTTGATCCTGATCTAAAATCATTGGCTGCGACTACGCACAGCAATATGTAAAAACCATGCCTCCTCCCAAACTCGCTGCCCTTCCTAACCGCCCATCAGGCGAGCGGGGGGATATGGCAGGCATACGCCTGGGAGAAGAGGCAAATCTGCGCCTTCTCCCTGGCATACGCCCCGGCCACAGCCTTGATAAAGTTCTCCCTCTGTGTTGATACCTTTCAAACCACAAGAGATATTGCAGATATGGTATTAGCAATCGATTTCTAAGACAATTGTAGTCATCTTTAATGTACTACATGACCATCTTGATTGTGGCTTCCAAGATGGCAGCCATGTTCCAGACATGCAGTAATACCTCGGTTCCTGAACCATATCTTTGGTATGTTTTCCTTGGTTTGTCTTTTTTTATATGCTACGTGACCACCTTTCCACTGGAAAAATTTGCCCTTGATCCAATATGGCGGCCATTAAAATGGTGGCATATCAATAAAAAGTAGAAACTCCCAAAACCTGCGCCACAGATGAATATAATGAAGATAGATCAGTGATCAGTGATTTCGGATAATTGTATTAAAATGCCCATCCAGTACACATTGGGGGTAATATACCATCATATTTGTGTCACGTTGTTAGATACAAAACTCTCATATATGCTGCATCATCTATTTCTGGTATAATTTGCATATGGGTTACTCATCACTTTTCTGGGGGGTGGGGGGGGTTGTGGGTGAAAAATGCGGACAATGATCCAACAAATCAGTGTAAGCTTTTATCCAGTAATCAGCACAAGATGTAGGGGGTTATGTGGCTTATCCAGAATTAGAAAAATACTACTGCCTTTTTAAGAACAGCGCCATGCTTATCTTCAGGCTTTATGTGGTATTACAACTCAGCTTTATTCACATCACTAGTAAATGTGCCGCAGTACCACAGAAAAACTGAGGACAATAGGGGCACTGTTTATGGATGGGGGCAGCTATGACCCAGATTTATCAAACTGTGGAAGTTTATTTTCACACACAGTTAAAACAACAGTGGTTGTCTAACACGGCCATTGTTGGCAGAGTCTTGTCATAAAAAATACAATGTGTGAACGTAGCCTAAAACTGAAACTGGTGTCTGCTGCCCACAGCAACCAATCACGGCTCAGCTTTCCAGAGAATCTGTCAGGTCCATTCCAGGTACAGAGCTGCAGACACAGGCAGATAGGTAATAGAGAGAGAATACAAGGGAAGCCTGTATCTTTGCTGATGGCCATTTGTACAGTTATAAAATTGTATTTTATATGTATCAGTCATTTATTTTCCTAATCTTCACATATATACAGACGAATAAGCTGACGTGTATACCAGAAGAATACATAGTATTATTGGTAATATATAACTTTTTTAAATATAGATAAAAAACTAATCAAGAACAGTGTGTGTGCTCACCTCCACAGCAAAACCAAACCACAAAAACTATATACAGATAGACCACAGTATCATCATGCATCACTCAGTCAGGTGCGATAATACACATAGAAGCAACATAGTAGCTGCAAACAATGTATGATAGCAAATGCAAGATCAACCAATAAACAAGCAGGTGTGAATGGGATGGGATGCACGCCAGTATAGATAGGTACAGGAGCTATTAACCCTGTTACGCCCTGAGCATGGTGCACCAATCCACCCCTCCTCACTCATGGAATCATCAGAGTAGATGCCCTTATAATGGCGGCTCCTGCCCTGTGCTGTCCCTACTCCCAGACCCTATGCTTACCCTTATCCTGCTCCCTACACGGCGTTTCATCTACAAAGGACCCGTCAGGGGAGGATGATAGATCCTGGGTATAGCACTGCATCGGAGTCCTGTACAGTGTGCGTCCGGCCTCAATAAACGTGGCACATCACAGCAGTGGCCGGAATGCCTGGAGGACACTAATAGCCTGATCTGTGGCTGTGTGACACGATTGGATCAGGCTATTAGCACTCTCCAGGCACTCCGGCCACTGCTGTGATGTGCCACGTTTATTGAGGCCAGATGCACACAGTACCGGACCCCGATGCAGTGCTATACCCGGGATCTATCATCCTCCCCTGACAAGTCCTTTGTACATGAAATGCTGCGTAGGGAGCTGCATAAGGGTAAGTGTAGGGTCTGGGAGTAGGGACAGCACAGGGCAGGAGCCGCCATTATAAGGGCGTCTACTCCGATGGTTCCCTCGGTGAGGAGGGGTAGATTGGTGCACTATGTTCAGGGCTTAACAGGGTTAATAGCTCCTGTACCTATCTATACTGGCGTGCATCCCATCGTGTTCACACCTGCTTGTTTATTGGTTAATGTTGCATTTGCTATCATACATTGTTTGTAGCTACTATGTTGCTACTATGTGTATTATTGACAGTGCACAATGACATTACACTGTATGGAATCACTGCCGTTGTGTATACACTATTGCTGTGGTTCTCTGCGTCTGCAAAAAATAATTGACGAGTCTATTTTGTGTGGCCGCTATTCAGTGAAAAGCGGCTGCACAAGATAGCCTGTCCGCACAATGTAAAGGACTATTGGCACACCCAAATGTGCCCGCATTCGAATTTAAATGAAGAGATGGTGACCTGGCCGATACTACAGTATTGTCCTTGTGAACATCTGAGACATTGGCTGTTGTTTGAAACATCAAACACCGGCTGTGTCAAATACCGGCTAATGTTCATGCCATGCCTCCGTGAGCAAGCAAATTGCGAAACGTGCGTTGGAGGCAGTGTAGCACGCAGCTTACATCAGGTATGGTCACTATGTGTTGGGTGTGGGATCTCGGACACCACTTGGAATGGCTCTCTATTGCTTACTAACAGCACCTTATATTAGGCCTTATTAGGGGTGGTGCAGTAGTTTTCCTTTAGCAACATTTTAGCAACATTCACATCATCAGTGTCATTTGTGCAGCAGAGCCGGTGTTGGGTTGCATTATTTGTATTATTTTTACATCATTTTGGTTCAGCCCCACCACACATGGAGATATGTATTTGACATATATTATTTACATTGTAGTGATCATACCGTAGTGTGCACAATTTTATCTCACCTTGTGTTATTTTAATTTATGTAAAAAAATTGTTTGATTTTGTGTATAATAAGAATAATTTGTGGTTTATCAGTGAATTTTGCCTCGTTCTTTTGGGAAATATTGTATACTAGCCTGAGGCGGGCTAGCAGGGTTGTTGTAGGAGAATACTACTACTCCCAGCCCTACAGCTACTACTACTACCCCCAGCCCTACCGCTACTACTTCCCCAAGCTCTCCAAAATAGTAAGAAGTACAGGCTCTTCATATATAGAAAAAAGATGTGCAGGGCACTCACTGTAAAACTTTACTTTTATTTAATCCATGTTAAAAATCCATTACAAGGGATAATGACAGCAGGAACAGCAGCACCAGGCGTCTGGAGAAGCATACTGACGTACTCGAAACAGCTGTAACGCCGCCGCATGGTGCTGGCGTTCCTGACGTCCTTAACCCGTGGAATGAATTTTTAACATGGATTAAATAAAATTTTTACGGTGAGTGCCCTGCACATCTTCTTTTTTCTATATATGAAGTAAGGGTGGAGAGGACACCCTGCTGGTACTTTTATGAACTCAATTTTGCACATATTGGACTGATCTCTATAGGCCAGTGCTTCTCTAACTTTTTCTACTGGAGCCTCACCCAACAGACCAAGGCAATGCCTGGGCCTCACCAGACTTAACAAGAGGATGCCTGGGCCTCACTATCTGTGGTGAAAGTCCAATTTGAAAACTGAAAACAATGCTAGGGCTACCTTTCACTCATCTCCCAAGCTCTGTATGCTAATAAAGCAAGTACAAAATAAATTAATAATGTTGCTAAAATGGAGATTTTGTAGGACTGTGCAGATCATAGTTACTTTTGTGAAAACTGGCTTCCCAGCTGGGCCTCACCAACAACTAGGGGGCGCCTCACTGGTGAGGCCCGCCTCACAGTTTTGAGAAGCACTGCTATAGGCGATAGGCCGATCATTGTCTCTATCACATTGGACACCCAGCCCTACAGCTACTACTTCCCCCAGCTGTATAGCTACTACTTCTCAGCTGTATAGCTACTACTACCCCAGTTCTACAGCTACCATTACCCCCTGCCCTGCTGCTGCCACTACCCCCAGCCCTACAGCTACCACTACCCCCAGCCCTACAGCTACCACTACCGCCAGCCCTACAGCTACCACTACCCCCAGCCCTACAGCTACCACTACCCCCTGCCCTACAGCTACCACTACCCCCAGCCCTACAGCTACCACTACCCCCAGCCCTACAGCTACCACTTGTCCCAGCTTTACTGCTGCCACTACCCCCATCACTAAAGCTACCACTAGCCCCAGTTCTACAGCTCCTGCTACCCTGGCCCTACAGCTGCCACTACCCCCATCACTCAATCTACCATTAGCCCCATTCCTACAGCTACTGCTACCCCCAGTTTTACAGTCTGTGTCCCTCCTTTGTGGTTATAACAGGATTTATGGTGTCTGTAATGTTGTGTCCACACTGCACATGTGTCAGTCTAGTCTTACAGTATAGCAGCTATCTGACAGTAAATGGATGTTACACCTAACAACAAATCAGAGTACAGTCTACTTTATAAGTATACGTAACATTTATTTTTATTTATATAAAGGAGAACTCAGTAATCATGCAAAAAATAACATTTATTCTTACATCTGTAGGATGTGCTATTACTTCGCTCTGTTGTGTTTTTGTTTAATTATTTTAACCCCCCCCCCCCTTGCAGCCCCCATACACCTGCATCGATTCATTCAAAAACTTATCTACTTCCTGTTTCAGCGACATCTTCATTTCCTCATTACTCACAGCGCTGTGTCTGTCAGCCGCTATGGAGGATGGCCGGGCTGCTGTGTCTGTCGGCCGCTATGGAGGATGGCCGGGCTGCTCTGTCTGTCGGCTATTATGGAGAATGGCCGGCCGCTGTGTTTGCCGGCCGCTATGGAGGATGGCCGGGCTGCTCTGTCTGTCGGCCACTATGGACGATGGCCGGCTGCTGTCTCTGTCGGCCGCCATGGAGGATGGCCGGACTGCTCTATCTGTTGGCCGCTACGGAGGATGGCCGGGCTTCTCTATCTGTCAGCCACTATGGAGGATGGCCGGGCTGCTGTGTCTGTCAGCCACTATGGAGGATGGCCGGGCTGCTGTGTCTGTTGGCCGCTATGGAGGATGTCCGGGCTGCTCTGTCTGTTGGCCGCTACGGAGGATGGCCGGGCTGCTGTGTCTATCGGCCGTTATGGAGGATGGCCGGGCTGCTGTGTCTGTGTCGGAGAATTCCACTACAGGCTTCCCCATCTGCCCGTATAGCCATGACAATGTATTGCAATTCCCCCCCCCCCCCCTGCCCCGCGCACGTGTTTCAGCAGCTCCTTAATGTGTGGGTGCGTGGGATTTCACTGTGCAAAAGAGGAGTGGCGGCTCCGGTCATCCTCAGGGCCCCAGCATCTCTGTGGCGCTGTAAGACGGGGGGATTCCACTCCAGGCTTCCTCGTCTGCCTGTAGAGCCCATAGAGGGACAATGTGCAGCAGCACCCCCCTTGCTTACCAGCATCTCAGCGTCTCTGTAATGTGTCGGAAAGATTTCCCTCCAGGCTTCCCCGTCACCCCCTATGTCACTTTCCATCTACTGTGGCCCCCAGCTGTTGCACAGCTACAACTACCATTATGTCCTGGTGACATTACATGATGGGAGTTGTAGTTTGGTAACTTGGAAAGCTCCAGGTTGCAGAACTACAATTCCCATCTTGTACTGTCACCACAACATGAGGATGGGGCTTGTAGTTATGCAAACATGAGAGCTCCAAGTTGAAGAACTACAACTCCCATGATTATGTTGTGGGGACTATACTTTATGGGACTTGTAGTTTTACAGCTTGGAGCTCTCCTGTTTGCATAACTACAACTCCCATCTTGTACCACATATATTATTATTATTATAATTATTTTATTTAATTAGCATGACAGATGACACAGTAGATCCTGATCCAGTGATAGCATTGTCACATATTACTGCACATCTGGATACAGTCTTAGGCCAGGCCCATGTATGTGTGCTATGTGATTTCCCTCTCTACCTTATAGGAGTATATTCCTTCCTATGTCCGCAGAGGTGCTGGAGATCACATAACACACACAGTGCATGAGCCCGGCCATAGACCACAGCCACCACCCAGCAGTTATCATGGCCAACTAAGCCCCGCCCCCTGCATGGAACATGGCAAAATGGCAGTTGGAAATGGCTGAACATGGGGAATAAGTAACAGGGTGTAAGGTATTTATAGCTCCCCATTCTACACATCTCCTCCCATCACCACTGTCTCCTATGGGGGGGGGGGGGGCACCTATGTGATCATGTGACCAGGGAGGAGTATCTACAGGTACAGATACTCCTGGACAGGACACCCCACTATGTACACAACCCCATCTCTAAACATCCCACAGTGTATCCTATCTGCTATACCCTGCTATACTGGATGGGGAATTCTCACTCACATGTTCCTCGAAGACAACTGGAACGTCCTTTTCCTCTACGGACTGCTCCACGTCCATCTTCGGCTCTTCCTCCATATCTCTAAATCGCCTCCTGTCGCCAATCTCTCGCAGAAATCACCTGTGTGTGTGAAAAAAATAAAGATTACATGGAGAAAACTGATTGAAAAATAGAAAATAACAAAAAATACCAGGAGCCAATGGATGTGTGTACTTACGATCCAACTCCTAATAAAGCTCTGAAGGGTCCAGTAGCTGTTCTATTATGATGTCATATTTCTTTTGTTTTGTTTTTTAAATAAACTTTATTTAAACATCTGGATACAAACACTTGTACTAACCATATAATGCAATATCACTGATATAAACATTACATACATAATGAACAATTGGCCATTGGCGGGAATTTCTATTTTTGTTTGGATGAATAAGATCTTGGTCTATGCGCTCGGCTGTAGTATTTTAATATGGTTTATACTGATACTTGATAATGTTGCTCAAACAAACAAAAAAACATTTAGCAAAAGGTTTCAGTCCCTTCCTATAAGAATATTTTTCCCTATATAATTACTATTTTATTAATAGTTTTATATAAGGGTAATAAGTGATTATTATTACATATCTGCCGCTACTTTCCCGCCTGCTCTGCCTGTGTAGGGTTCAGGTCTCTTTTGGGGTTTAGTGTTTACGTTCATCTTGTTTATTGTGCACAGTTTGCCATAGGCGGCCATTATACCAAATATGTGTATTGAGTAGTCCAGTCCCCTACACTCCTCAACACACTTGTTACAGGGGGCATATCTAGTTGTAAGGGTCATTCTAACTTGTTATAGGGGGATTCTATCTGACTACAGGGGCACACTGTATCTGGCTATAGCAGACATGGAATTTGATCCAGGTAGCATATCTAGTAGCAAGGGGTAATGTATCTGGTTATAGGGTTATTGTATGTGGCTGCAGGGTTCATATCTAGCTACTTAGGAAATTGTATCTCTCTACAGGGGGCATCTGTGTCTACATGGGCATTGTAACTGTATACAAGATGCATCATATCTCAATACAAAGGTATATCTGACTGTTGCACCTCATTACAGGGGGCATATGTAGTTGCATGGGGTATTGTATCTGGCTACAGGAGGCACAATGGATTGATGGGCAGGTAAGTTTAACTTTGTGTTAGCAAGGAAGGCACTGCTTTTGGTTATATGGGGAATATCTGGCTACAGGGGGCATTGTATCTGGTTTTAAAGTATCTGACTAGGAGAGAACATTGCATTTCGTCATAAGGATCATATCTGGTTGCATGGGATGTTGAATCTGCCTGTAAGGAGCATTGTATCCAGCTACTGAGGCATTATTACAGGCTATAGGGGGCCTATCTGTCTACAGGGACCACTGTATCTGGCCGCAGGTGGCATATCTAGCTGCTGGGGCAGTATTATTGGCAATAGGGAATGTTATTGTGGGATCTGATCTTGGAAGGATATGCTTACAGAGCCTATGGCTGCAGTGTGATCATAGTCCTTGGGGGTCTGCATGTCGTGATCCCTGCATGTGGGGGTCTGCATGGCGGGATCCCTCCATGTTATTTGCAAGATGTATTTTTGCTGCTCTTTGGCAGTTTTAGAAAAATGCAGCAGGCTGAGGGTTTGGCATTTTTTGGGGGAAACTGCAGCATTTTTCTCCCAAAGACTTCAATGGAAGGCTTCAGCTCTACTAAAATATGCCATAGGTTATGCATATGGTGGTTTTTAGTAGCGCTTTTCAGGAAGAAAAAAAAAATCGCCACTGGTCACCAGGGGGTTAACTGAACCCTCTGTGGGTCAGACTGTGCTTCGTTCCGGGAAAGGGGTGAGCTTAACTTACCATCCGTTCTTCTCCCTGTCTCCTTCTCATGAGCAGCTGAGCAGGGACACTGCTTTAGCCACTGATTGGCTGAGATGACGCTGGAGCATCGTCAGCGTAGCCAACCTGCGGCTACAATAGTGGCTCCATATTTAAAGAAGCAGAGCCTGGCACACTTGTATCTCAGAGTGCCAGTCTCTGCTGAAGATAGAAGACGTCAGGTTGAGTATCAATAGGGCCCCCCTTCTCCCCAGCACTATACCCATCCCAGCAAGGAAGGGGAGCAAGTAATCCCTTTCTTGCTGGGATGGGTACAATGTAACATCAATGTGGCCCCCATGGGGTTAATTTAGGATGCCATGCATCCTCACTTAACCCCCTGGGGGCCACATTGTTTAGTCTGGCACACAAGGGATTAAGTATGGATGTCATGCGTCCATACTTAACCCCTTGTGTGCCATACTGTAAGCAGCATCTACTAAGAATAGCCGAATCCAAAGAGTCACCGACACTACAGGTCCCAGCATAGAGGTGTATATGGTCCGCACTCCCTTCTTCTTTGGTGTAGGTAGTGCTCAGCAGTACAGCAGTTCACAACGATTATTGCATATAGAAGATTGTCCTCAGCGGCACTCACCATAAAATTCACCTTTATTGGAATACAAACATGCTTTAGAGGAAACGAGAGGAGGCTCTCTCCCCACCTACCGACGTTTCACACCTGTCTGGCACTTTCTCAAGGCATCATCATGTTTCCTGTAAAGCATGTTTGTATTCCAATAAAGGTGAATTTTATGGTGAGTGCTGCTGAGGACAGTCTTCTAAATGCAAGCATCTACTAAGATGCTGCCTACTGTAAGATGCAGAGCACCTACCACAACAATGGGTGTTCTGCTCCTGGATTTTTTTGGGTGTGTTTTTCCCTTTTGTTTTTCAGATATCGGTATCTTATGGATTACATCGGATTCGTTGGACTATGTTGTTTACCAGTGTTGTTTTATATTGAAATAGAATGGGCAAGGTAGGGTGTGGGGGTGTTCTTTTTTAAATAAAATAATATTCACTATTGTGTTGTGTTTTATTTTTCTTTACTTTCAGACTTAGTAATGTATTCCATCTAGCAGACAGCTTCCTCTAATAAGTCGGGCCTAATGTAAGCCGGTATAAAATAGCAAACACTAATCAGCAAATCAGTTAACCCCATGGGGGCCACAATGATGTCACAATGTGCCCATGCCAGCAAGGAAGGGATTAATTGTCCCCCTTCCTTGCTGAGATGAGTACAGTGCTAGGTGGAGGAGTGGGCCCCTATTGATACTCACTCCGACATCTTCGGCAGAGCCTGGCACACTGACATCCAAGCTTGCCAGGCTCTGCCTCTTCGCTGATCTGGCTACACTGACGATGCTTCGGCATTATCTCAGCCAATCAGCGGCTGAAGCAGTGTCCCTGCTCAGCTGCTGATTACAAGAAGAAGACGGGGAGAAGACTGGAGGGTAAGGTAACCAACCCCTGGCACCCCCTTCTCCGGGTCACTTAACCCCTTCCTTTCTGGAGCGGGTGCATTTGGGTCATCATTTTGACGTCCACGTTCGAGGAAAAACGCTGACCCGAAAAACAGCCAATGTCACACAGAGACTTTCACATTGCAAGGTGAAAACACAGAAAAAACGCCATGCACAAAACACCTATGTGTGAAGTCACCCAAAAACATTTCCCACTATCTGAACATGAAAATGATTTCTTGCCTATGGAGATTCTATGATGGTCTCTGATTGCTCAGTATAACATTTCCCACATTCTGCAAATGAAAATGGTCTCTTGCCTATGTGAGATATTTTTATTTTTTATATATATATTTTTTTATTAAATTTTTTTTTTTTTGTTTTTGTTTTTTTTTTCCAAACAGAATTTTTATTGAAAAGGTCAGCAAATATAAAGCATGTAACAATTAGGAACACGCAGGTCCCAGACAAGATGAAAATTCAGCAAAAACAATGAAGTTGACCTTATTTTAGTGTTTTATGAGTTATTGCAGAAGCTTAATATACTTGGAGACCTAGTAAGCTCCAATTATTCTATGCTGAGGCGACCATAAGAAGTAAAATTATAAACTAAAAAACTATAAGACAAAAACCGAAGAAAATTGATAACAGTAAAAGTACCACAGATCACTACAGTTCTTGTTGCATTTATATGACTACATAAAATACAGAAGGTGAGGAATTACTAGTGGGCTTTCAACACAATGTGGCATATAGTTTAAGTAGGTATGTGAGTCAGCAAATATTTTTTGTAGAAAGCTTTCCAAGGTTCCCATATATTGGTGAATTTTTCGTGAGTGCCGGACTCCCAGCTACATAACTCCTCTAGTCGTGCTATCTGCTGGACCTTTTCGATCCATTCGTTAATGGTGGGCGGAGATTCCTCCCTCCAATGGATGGGAATGAGGAGTTTTGCTGCAGTTAGTAATAGGGTTGGTAAGTGGTTTTTGGCTGGAGAAAATGTAGGGCTAGGTGCCCAAAGGAGAATAAGTAGAGGGTCTAAAGGAACATTACTGCCACATATTAAATTTATATGTTGAATGATTGCTTCCCAAAAATATTTTAGCTTTGGGCAAGAAAGCCAGATATGAGAGAGTGTACCTGAGTATGAATTGCATCTCCAGCAGGAGTCCGATTTTAGAATATTCATTTTTTTAAGAAGATGTGGTGTCCTGTACCATCTTGTGAGTAATTTGTAAGAATTCTCTTGGATCTTGACACATCTGGAAAAGCCATGTGAGTTTTTAAAAATTTGCGAGACTATAGACTGGGGGAGCGTAATATTAAGCTCTTTTTCCCAGGCCACTATGAATGATGGTGTATTGTCGGCTTTTTTAGTGAGCAGACCCTTATATAATTTAGAGACTAAGCCTTTCGGGAGTTGTTCCATGCTCAGGTAGTTTTCAAACCATAGGGCATCTCTGTAAGAAGAGAAGTCGTTTAGAAACCTCTGACACTCACTAGTAAATATCTCCTTTTGTGAAGTTCTGACATTTCCAAGGGGTATTGTCCCAAGTAAGACTTCTAGGTTCGGTATTACTTTAGATGGTCTGAGATGCGTGTAGCTAGGTAAGTGTAATAAATTAGACCAAGGGAGCGTCAGAGGGGTTTTAGGGCCTTTCATAAATGAAGGTAACAGGCCCAAAGGCATGTATGGTGGTGGGTCTTTTGTTGCTAAGGTCTTATAAAAGTGATTTTGCCAAACATCAAGGGTACCTTTTAGGAGAGGGCCAATCCATTTTTCTGCATATTTATATTTTGTCCAGAGGCAAATCAGATTGTCTTTTCCTAGAATGTGTCTTTCCAACTGAATATATAAAGGAATTGTTTTAGTGGAGACTAAGGAAAGCCATCTTGCCAAATGGATTGCCCTGTGGTAAGTCTTTAAATCAGGGAGACCACAACCTCCCATAGGTTTTTGTTGTTTCAGATATGTGTGTGCGATTCGGGGTTTCGAATTTTGCCAAATAAATCTGGAGCATAAGGATCTCCATTTAGTGAAAAAAGCTGCTGGAAGTTTAATTGGGATAGTATGTAAAAGGTATAAAGCCTGCGGAAGAATATAGGTTTTAATTAGGTTTTTTCTTCCTAACCAAGAGATATAAGGAATCTTCAAAGATTCCAGTTGTTTGGAGACTTTTGCCAGTAACGGTTTGTAATTAAGATCGTAGAGTTTACTCAAATCATTGGGGACAAACGTACCTAAATATTGAATTGCTGAGTTTGGCCACGAGAAGGGAGCTAGCTTTTGTAAATCTGTGAGGTGTGACTGAGGTAAAGTAATATTTAACGCTTCCGATTTATTATAATTTATTTTAAAGTTGGAAATGGATCCATAGTCTTTAAATATTTTAAGAATTATGGGTAGTGATTGTCTAGGGTTGGTTATAAAAAGTAAAAGGTCGTCTGCAAACGCCGCTGTTGTGTGGACAGTAGATCCTATTCTAAGACCTTTAATGGCTGGAGTTTGTTTTATTTTTTGTAATAGAATTTCCATGGTTAATACAAATAAGGTAGGGGACAAAGGGCAACCTTGTCTCGTCCCATTTCTAATTAAAAATGGGCTAGACAGGGTGTCATTAACTCTGATTCTAGCTGTAGGAACTGTATATAGTGACATGACTGCAGATATAAACTGTGGGGGAAACCCAAATAATTTTAAAGTGTCCGATAGAAAGTCCCATGCAACCCTATCAAAAGCCTTCTCGGCATCTGTACCGAGAAGGATTAAGGGAATGTTGGATCTCTTGGCGTAGTGTATTCCATGAAGCACTCTAGATGTGTTGAATTTGCCTTCCCTGCCTAGAACAAAGCCGGTTTGTTCCTCCGTGGTAAGGAGGGGTACTAAATTTTTAATTCTGTAGGCTAGAAGTTTAGCCCACCACTTCAAGTCAGCATTTAGTAGCGAAATGGGTCTGTAACTACCGCATTGTGTAGCGTCTTTTCCATCCTTGGGGAGAATTGTTATATACGCTTCCAGCATCTGTTTCGGAAATTTACCTCCTGAAAGTATATTGTTGCAGAGATTTGTAAATTGAGGGATAAGAATATCGTTAAACTTTTTATAATAAGCTATTGATAGACCGTCAGGTCCTGGGCTTTTACCCATAGGTATGGAGGCAAGTACTTTGTCTATTTCATCTGTAGTGAATGGGTCTAAAAGAGATAGTTTATCAGAATCTGAAATATTGGGGAGTTTTATATGTTGTAGGAAGTCCTTTAGGAGCTGTGTGTTTTTGTTAGGATTTGCGCTTTGTGTTTGTGGGATATTATAAAGTTTCTCGTAAAATGAGCAAAAGGTTTTAGCTATATTAGGGGTGTCTCTTACTGTGTTTCCATTGTCATTGGTGGTTTTGTATATGAAGGATTTTTCTTTCCTCTGTTTAATCAGAGCAGTCATTATTTTAGAGCCCTTGTCCACATGTGCATAGTGCTTGTATCTACATCGTTGTAGAGCTTTGGCTGCTTGCATATTTAACAGATCCTTGAGTTCCAGTCTGAGCTTAAATAGAATATCTTTTACTTGTGCATTGTTGTTTGTTTTGCGTTGGTTTTCTAGTGCGGTAATTTTGCTGATTAGTTCATTCATTTGTGCTAGTCTCTTTTTTTTAACTCTTGAGCCTAGGGCTATTAATTCACCTCTTATGAAGGCTTTGTGGGCTTCCCAAACAATGGGTGCGGGAGTGTCTGGTATATCATTATTCTTAAAATATTCCGTTAGTCTATCTCTTAATAAAGATATATTGGAGGGGTCACCTAGTAGCGTTTCATTCAAGGACCACGTCCATTCTTTTCTAGGGATACCTTGAAGGTTCAACTTTAGAGATATAGGGGCATGGTCCGAAATTACGATAGCTCCCATTTGCGTTGATACCATATTATGCAGGTATCTATCTGTGATGAAAATACAATCAATACGATGATATGTACCATGTACAGGTGAAAAGAAGGAGAAATCTTTGACGTTAGGATTCAGAGTTCTCCAGCTATCCACAAGGTGTAAATTAGCCAAGGCTCTCTTTATACCACGTCTCGATTTAAATGAAAGCTTCTGCGCTTTTGATGTTGTGTCCATTTCTGGTTCTAGTGTACAATTGAAATCACCTCCAAGAATTAACATGCCTTCAGTGAAGGAGGCTAATTCTGATAGGGTAGTTCTAAACCAATTTGCTTGATTTACATTTGGTGCGTATATGTTAGCAAGTGTCACTACATTATTATGCAGAGAACCTTTAATAAAGACGTATCTGGCCGCCGGGTCGATTACAGATAAGGTCACTTGTAATGGAATCCTTTTATGTATTGCTATGCTAACTCCTCTGGAGGCAGAGGTATGTGTGCTATGGTACCATTGTGAGTATGGGTGAGTTGGGAGATCAGGGATATGAGTTTTCCTAAAATGTGTTTCTTGTAAAAATAGAATGTCAGGTGATAATCTTCTAAGTAGTGTAAAGATTTGGCTTCTCTTTTGGGGTGTGTTGAGACCTCTAGTATTCCATGACGTAATATTAAGTGACGCCATAAATGGTCATAATGAGGAAATGTGTTATCAGTACTGTAAGTAGTGAAGTGTGGACTGTGGAACCAAGTAAAACAAGTGAGTAACAATGGCGTGTATTAACGCCAGTATCTACTATCGTGGGGATAAACATAAGAAAAACATTTGAAATTATCAGAAAACATCTAATTTGAAGAAGAGAGCTCATCTATTGTCAAGAGCTCGCTGTGAGACAGAGTAAAAGAATATAATATTGACCTGGAAAAATATTAACCATCTAACAGAATATCATCAAGTATTTGGCAAGCTGAACCTTAAATACTATGGAGATCTAGTAATAAAACAAATGGAATAAGAGAAACAATTGGCCAATATACTTGCGAACACCATTTTTCAAGTAATTGACGTTTTCCTCGCCCTTGGTGATTTAGATTTTTTAGAGACGATCCATTCTTCTCTGGCTGGAAGTTTCGGGAAGGATGTGTGAAGGTGTACTGGTAGCCAAGAAGGGATATCCATTTTGGGTAGATCAAGTCTTTCCCAAAGATTGTCGAGGTCTGCTGGACGTCTTACAGCCAATTGTCTACCGTTTGAAGATACAAGGATGCCAAATGGAAAGAGCCAACGAAAGGGTATTCTCTTTTCTCGCAATTTGTCAGTGAGGGGTTTAAGGATTCTCCTTTTAGCAAGAGTGCTGGCAGCTAGATCTTGAAAAAATTGAATTGGGCAGTTCTCATATAGAGTTTCATCGGCTTCCCTTGCTGCTTTGAGAAGCGCTGCTGTGTCAACATAGCTGAGTAGGCCGCAAATAACATCTCTAGGCGGATCGTCATTCACTGGTTTAGGGCGAAGAGCTCTATGAATTCTTTCTATAACAATAGAAGCAGCTCTGTCGTCTCCTAAAAGGTTAGCAAAGATACTTTTAGCTGTAGAAGGTAGAGCTTCGTGAGCAATTGATTCTGGGAGTCCTCTAATGCGAATATTTTTACGTCGGCTTCTATTTTCTTGGTCTTCCAGCATGAGAAACGCGTCGTTTAGTTGATCTTGTTGGGTGAGAATGTTATTTCTAGCGGCATTTCCATGACAGATTAATGAATCTTGGTTGTTTTCCAATTGTTCCACTCTATTGCCCATTTGTTTTAAATCAGCTTTTATATCTTGTAAGTCTTGTTTTATAGGCGCCAGTGCTTGCTCTAGACATTTGCGCAATAAAGCACTTGAGACTTGTATTGCATCCTTATCCCCCACATCGGAATAAATTGCGGTATCGTCCTCCTCGGGTTCCGAATCATCATGTGTATCAATTATTTCTTGTGAGTGAGGCATAGAATGATGTGCGGATGAAGTAAGTTTAGTGTTCAGAAGTTTATTGAGACTTTGTGAGCGTTTGTTACGTTTAGGAGTAGTGAGTAAGTCCCTTCCTTTTTCTTTAGATTTTAAAGCTTTAGCCATGTTTGACTTTTCCAGGTGTGCGTTTGAGCTCTTTTGACCGTAAAGGGTTGTTTACATTGAAGTTATAATGTGTTGAAAAAGGACAGTGAATAAGTGTTCTGACAAAATCTTATGCCCCTTCTCAATATGAAGTTATGATTGTTGTTATGAGTTATGCAGATTGTAGATGCATAAAATGTCCACTAGATGGCAGTGGTATAATGTAGTAAGTCTTTTCAAGCTGTGAATATAGCTTCTCCTTCTGTGTGGCTTTTCTGATGTGTGATTTTGTAAACAGTCCACTAGATGGCAGATGGGGTCTTTACACAATAGCTTCCCCTTTAGTGTGAGTTCTCTAGTTTTGGAGAGAGAATTATATAATTTGGGAGTAGCTGTTACACTGGTTATCGGCCACCAGTACGCCAGGAGCTGCCTATGTAGTAGGCGCAAGTGATCTGGCTATGAACAGTCTCTCGGATAAATTAGGTCTCTGAGAGGGAGGGGGGGGGGGCTGGGGGGAATGGAGACCTGCTTGTTTAGTATAGGGCAGTGGACAATATGTAATGTCCCCAAATCACAAGGGGGTGACTTTCCTTTTTGGTGGAAGCAGATAAGAGCAGATATTTCTCCCTCCTCTATGTGCAGACAGGCACAAAATGGCGTCTGTCCACCCTGTGCCGGAACTTCTTTCTCTGCTCCTCTATTCTCCTGTAGCCTCTCTGTCCTGGCCTCACCCGGCTATTCTCTCCCTTCCCCTGGCTTGCTGCACAGACAGTGAGTGCTTTGTGGGGTGTCCGGCCCCCGAGTGTACCTGCGGCTGTGTTTTCGCTGCGGACCGCAGCACCTTTATGCCGGGCGGGACCGCTTCTAAAATCGAGGCCCCGGCTTTAGGGAGGAAGTAGGCCGCGGATGGAAGCGGTGGTCCGGAGCGGTCCGGAGCTCCGGGGTTGCTCTCCTGCTACCTGGCTTTACCTCTCAGCACCTGCACTTCAGATCTCAGGTCTGTACACCTCTTTGTGGCTTGTGAATTGGGCTCTGTGTGGTGTAATGAGCAGGAGCTCCGCAACCTGCGTCCTGCTCTGAGCACTGCTAGGCTAATCCTGAAGTGGTAGATAATGTTACGTCTCTGTGTCATCTGTCCATTTGCCCCATAGATAAACAGAGGTTTTTGGGTTTTTTTTACTTAAAAAGGAAATCCTTTCGTACCTCTGTACCTTTTATCTAGGTTTCCCCAGTGGGATATTAATGGCGGGCGGCAATAATCCAGCTCCAGAGAATCTTGCTGTGTGGATAGTGGGAATTTGGAGTAGCGTGTCTGATGGCTACAACAAAGCAACTGAAGGATCTTTCATGCAGCCCAATTGCTCAATTTCTCATGCCATGTAAATGCACTGCAAAGGGGTCACCTATCTCGCTGACCAGAGCTTGTTTTGCGGCCCCTATGGCCCTCAGCTGACCTGTCTAATACACTGCGGAACATCACCATAGAAGAGGCTGTAGTCGTTACACTGAATACCTTTTATTTTTGTTTAATTAAAAACATTTTAAAGAGAAATACCTTTTATTACGGCCTCATACCGACTTGTGGAGAAAGAGTTCTTCAGCCAGGTTACTGCATACACGTGAAATTTTGTGGCATTTCACTGGGTCTGCTGGGGGCTGTAGTGCTCAGTACATAGGCAGCTTCCCCAACCCTAAGTGCCCTATTAAAGGGAGCGATAATTGGCAAATAAGGCTGATTATTGCTCTGCATAAGGGTCTATTTACACAGAAAGATTATCTGCCAAAGATTTGAAGCCAAAGCCAGGAACAGACTATAAACAGAGATCAGGTCATAAAGGAAAGACTGAGATTTCTCCTCTTTTCAAATCCATTCCTAGCTTTGGCTTTAAATATTTGGCAGATAATCAGTTAGATAATCTTTCTGTGTAAATGGACCCTTATAGAGACAAAGGGGGATCTATTAAAAGGCTAAAATGCCTTTTTTAGGAGCAGATGGGCCCGGTCGGTGTAAATATTTTCACAAATGGTCTATTTGCGAATAGAGAGGGGCGGAGAGGGAGCGATACAGACTCTGCGTGCGCCGCATTTATCATTTTTCCTGAGGAAAGATTATAGTGAAAACCAAAGAGAAGCAGCCTAGTAGTACCAGGGTGGGAAGGGCCATTTTTTGGGCCCTCCCCAGCCTAATAATACCAGCCTGCTACTGCCCAGTCCAGGAACGCCAATTTCAACACTCCAGGACTACTGGTACCTTGCTCGTCCCAGTACCCCTTGTGGCATTGGGTACTGGAGTAATATTGGAGGGGGGGTAGCATTAGCCATCTATCAGACAGCTTCAAATACAAAAACTGAAAGTAAAGAATAATAAAACACAACACAATACAGAAAAGTATTTTATTTAAAAAAAGAACACCCCATACCCCTCGTAGACCATTTTATAAAAAAAAAAACATAAAAAACATGCTGGTCATCAAAATAGTCCAATGAATCTGACGTAATCCACAGGATACCGATATCTGAAAAACAGAAGAGAAAAACACATAAAATAAATGCCAGTAGCAGAACACCCATCATTGTGACAGGTATTCTGTACCTTACAGCATGCAGCATCTTAGCAGATGCTGCCTACAGTATGGCACACAAGGGGTTAAGTCAGGGCCGTATTTACCCCTAGGCACCCGTGGTCCGGTGGTTTTATTTTTGGAAGTCTCCCACCTCTCTTTCTGGCGGGGGGGAGTAGAGTGAGGGAGACTGGTAAGATGGTGTTAACCAGGCACAGTATGGTAGTGTTATCCAGTCACAGTATGGTGGTATTGATCAGCTGTGGTGTGGCAGTGTCAAATGTGACACCTGGAGCTATTACCTACCAATTTACCAATCCTGTGGTGGGGCATCTTCAAGTTTAGTGCCTAGGGCAGCAGCAGCTGCTAATACGGTCCTGGGATACATATGCATAGTTGCCAACAGTCCCGTTTTCGCCGGGACTGTCCTGGATTTGACAGGCCAGTCCTCACAAAGTAATGTCCTGGGTTTGCCCCCGGTAAGCTCCGCCCCTGTGACATCACGCCCCACCCCCGTGACGGCCCCCAATGCATTGAAGCCTAAACATAGGCTTTTTGGCTGTAGGCTGTATATTCTGCCTCCAGCCACCAGAGGCCGCTCTCTCCTCCCAGCTACAGGACCTGACAGTGAGGTCACTCACTCCTGCCTCTGGGATAGAAGAGCAAGATGGCCGTGTGCTGCAGGGAGCCAGGTAATAAGGTGTCCACATGAGGGGGATTATGCTGAAGGACTGGTATACACTATATACCAGTCACAGCTCTGATTAGCAGTCTGATTACCAGTATACTAGCCTCTCACACCAGTGTATAGTTTATAATCCCCCTCATGAGGGCACTTCATTATACCACCAGTATTATACAGTGCTGTGAGACTGCTGGTATACTGAGGAGCCCACATGAGGGGGATAATGCTGAAGGAGATAACGCTATGTACATTGGTATGAGAGGCTAGTATACTGGAAGACTGGTAATCACAGCTGTGACTGATATACAGTGTCCTAGCCTCTCACACCAATGTATATAGCTTTACCTCCTTCAGCATCATCCCCTCATGTGGGCCCCTCAGTATACCAGCAGCCTCGCAGTACTCACTGTATTATACTGGTGGTATAATGAGGGGCCCACATGAGGGCATGATGCTGAAGGATGATGAGGGGCATGATGCTAAAGTCTGCCCCAGTCACCCTCCAGTCTGCCTCAGCCACCCCAAGTAGCCCCCAGTCACCCCGCAGTCTGCTTAAAGAGGACCTGTCACCCCCCCGTGAAGGGGTGACAGGCTCCCAACCCCCCGTTAGAGCCCCCTATACTTACCTCATTGCGCCGGGTCCCGCTTCCTGAGCCGGTCGGGTGACTGAGATTTCAGCCCCCAAAGGCCGGCGCGCTCGCTCACAGGAGAGGCCGATGCTCATAGAGAATGACGGAGCATCGGACTCCCCATTCATTCTCTATGTGCATTGGACTCTCCTGTAAGTGCGCACCGGGCTTCGGGCGCTGAAATCTCAGTCACCCGACCGGCTCAGGAAGCGGGACCCGGCGCAATGAGGTAAGTATAGGGGGCTCTAACGGGGGGTCGGGAGCCTGTCACCCCGGCACGGGGGGTGACAGGTTTCATTTAACCCTTTAAGGACAAAGCCTGAAATGGCCTTAAGGACAGAGACAAATTTTATGAATATGACCTGTGTCACTTTATTCATTAATAACTTCGGGATGCTTTTAACTATCTGGCTGATTCTGAGATTGTTTTCTCGTGACATATTGTACTTCACATTTCTGGTAAATTGGAGTCGATACTTATAAGGAATCTTTATGAAAAAAAACACCAAAATAACGTGAAAAATATTGAAAAAATGCATTTTTCCAAATTTGGAACTTTTCTGCTTATACAGAAAATGGTTATGCCACATAAATTATATATTAAATAGCATTAGCAACATGTCTACTTTATGTTGGCAGCATTTATTAAACTATATTTCATTTTTTTAGACAATAGGAAGGTTAAAACATTAGCAGCAATTTTCCATATTTTCAGTAAAATTTCAAAATCAGATATTTCCAGGGACCTGTTCAGGTTTAGGCCAGGTTCAGACTATGTAACTGTGCGGCTGTATTTGCGGCTGTAATTGTGCGGCGGTATTTTTGGTGGTTCATGCGTACGCTGGAAAGTATAGGATATACGGCTGCACAGTGCACACTATGTATGAATCTACGGCCCGATCGTAAACGGACCCGTAAAAAATGAACAAGACCATTGTTTGCGGCTGGACATGCGGCCGAGGATTGACAGGCGGTCCGTACGGAGTACTTCAAAAATAGCCGGCAATGATGCCGAATGCCGATGCCTCTAATAGTTAATATATTAAATTAATAAAACACATTTTCTTTGTAATAAAGTGCCTTTCGTTGATCAATAATTTAATTCTAACGAATCCATCATTTGGCAATTAAATATACTGTTAAAATAAATAGATATATAAATAAATGTATATTTATATATATATTTATTTTTTGACAGTATATTTAATTAGACAATGATGGATTCGTTAGAATTAAATTATTGACCAACGAAACTGAATTTATTTAATCGAAAATGTGTTTTATTAATTAAATATTAATTAGTACAGGAAGCTCCATAAGCCGTTAATTCATATGCCGGCAATAGAGCATTCTGTACTAATCACCACTTTACTTTAATGAAAACATCAAATGTTTCTTCTAAGTATGTTATCACAATAGCATTATTAGAAGAAACATTTAGAATTATATGTGCGCTCAGCTGATTGGCTGATCGGCTCAGCGCACATATAATGAGCCGGTCCGCAGTACAGTCACTTCATTGTGCTGCGGACCAGCGAAGAGGACACATCGGGGTGAGTATAGAGCTCTCCCCTCCCCAGCACTGCACCCCTCCCAGCAAGGAAGGGGGGGTCAGTTAACCCCTTCCTTGCTGGGATGGGTGCAGTCTGACATCAGTCTGGCCCCCAAGGGGGTAAGGGGGATGCAATACATCCTCCCTTAACCCCTTGGGGGCCAGACTGTAAGCAGCGATCTGTAAAGATGCTGCATACTGTAAGGTGCACAACACCGCTCACAATGATGGGTGTTGTGCTCCTGTTTGTGTGTTTTTTTGTGTGTTTCTCCCTTTTTGTTTTTCAGATATCGGTATCCTGGGGATTACGTCGGATTCCGTGGACTACGTCGATGACCAGCGTTTTTTTAATGTTTTTTTTAAATAAAATGGTGAATGAGGGGTGTGGGGGTGTTTTTATTTGAATAAAAAAATTTTTTAACTTGTGTCTTGTCTTTATTTCTTTACTTTATAGACTTAGTAGTGGAAGCCGTCTAATAGACGGAATCCATTACTAAGTTGGGGCCTAGTGTTAGCCGGTATAAAATGGCTAACACTAACCCCCTATTGTTACCCCAGTACCCAATGCCACCAGGGGTACTGGGAAGAGCCGGGTGCCAGTGGTCCCGGAGCGTCAAAATTGGCGCTCCTGGACCGGGCGGCAGCAGGCTGGTAAGATTTAAGCTGGGGAGGGCCTAAACCAATGGCTCTTCCCACCCTGGTGTTACCAGGCTGCTGTCGTTTGGTTTTTAACCCGGCTGGTTATAAAAATAGGGGGGACCCTATGCGGTTTTTTTAAATTATTTATTTATTTAAAAAAAAAAAAAAGCATAGGGTCCTCCCTATTTTTATAACCAGCCGGGTTAAAAACGACAGCAGCCTGGTAACACCAGGGTGGGAAGAGCCATTGGTTTAGGCCCTCCCCAGCCTAAATCTTACCAGCCTGCTGCCGCCCGGTCCAGGAGCGGCAATTTTGACGCTCCGGGACCACTGGCACCCGGCTCTTCCCAGTACCCCTGGTGGCATTGGGTACTGGGGTAATAATAGGGGGTTAGTGTTAGTCATTTTATACCGGCTAACACTAGGCCCCAACTTAGTAATGAATTCCGTCTATTAGACGGCTTCCACTACTAAGTCTATAAAGTATAGAAATAAAGACAAGACACAAGTTAAATTTTTTTTTTATTCAAATAAAAACACCCCCACACCCCTCATTGACCATTTTATTAAAAAAAAAACAACAAACAACCGCTGGTCATCGACGTAGTCCACCGAATCCGACGTAATCCCCAGGATACAGATATTTGAAAAACAAAAAGGGAGAAACACACAAAAAACACACAAACAGGAGCACAACACCCATCATTGTGAGCGGTGTTGTGCTGCTTACAGTATGCAGCATCTTTACAGATCGCTGCTTACAGTCTGGCCCCCAAGGGGTTAAATGAGGATGTATTGTATCCCCCTTAACCCCTTGGGGGCCAGACTGATGTCAGACTGCACCCATCCCAGCAAGGAAGGGGTTAAGTAACCCCCTTTCCTTGCTGGGAGGGGTGCAGTGCTGGGGAGGGGGTGGGGAGAGCTCTATACTCACCCCAATGTGTCCTCTTCGCTGGTCCGCGGCACAATGAAGTCACTGTACTGTGGACCCGCTAATTATATGTGCGCTGAGCCGATCAGTCAATCAGCTGAGCGCACATATAATTCTAAATAATTCTTCTAATAATGCTATTGTGATAACATAATTAGAAGAAACATTTGATGTTTTCATTAAAGTAAAGTGATGATTAGTACAGAATGCTCTATTGCCGGCAATATGAATTAACGGCTTATGGAGCTTCCTGTTCTAATTAATATTTAATTAATAAAACACATTTTCGTTGAAATAAAATCAGTTTCGTTGTTCAATAATTTAATTTAAACGAATCCATTATTGTGCAATTAAATATACTGTCAAAAAATAAATATATATATAAATATACATTTATTTATATATATATTTATTTCAACAGTATATTTAATTGCAAAATGATGGAATCGTTTAAATTTAATTATTAAACAATGAAAGGGACTTTATTACAACGAAAATGTGTTTTATTAATTCAATATATTAAACATGAGAGGCATCGGCATACTGCAGAGGATCGCAAACCCCGGTAATAGCGATTCATGTAAACTGTGTTCCCTGCTTTCCCAGATGCATCCAGAGGTGTTTGCATCACTTTCTTAAGATTTTATTTGTTATTTTTAGTTGAACCAGATTTCCAAGTAAATGACCGTATGTTTTCAGCCGCATGTCTATTTTTTTCCCACGGCCGTAGTTTCATCCGCACATTTACAGCCGCATAAAAAATACAGCTGCACACATACATAGTGTGAACATAGCCTTAGAGTGTATGATGGAAGGGACACGCGAATCCAGCCCCCAGATGCCCCCCCATCCTCCGAGTTAGTGGGAAGATCGTTAGGGACCTGATCTTCCCACTGCTGGATAAAGGTTACCACCTGTACAGATATAGCTTTTATACCAGCACCCCCTCTTCCGATCCCTCGCTGCCCGAGCTACTGTAGCTTGTGGCGCAATCCAAAAACATCAGAAGCAGTAATAGAGCCCTAATATTTAGCAGCAATGTAGCGGACCAGCGCTTCTGGATATGAAGGACCCCGTATCGCATCAGGGCAACATTTTCCAGGTGACGTCCCCCACACTGGAAAACAGGAGACCCCAGAAGAAGCGCAGAGTGTGGCGTAACAGGGGCTCAGGAAGGACACCATTTACCAGTGTGCACCTGTCCTGATCCCCCGGCTTCTGCATACTGGATCGCTTCAAGGCGTACCACATGTCATTGGAGTTCTACAATTTCTAAATCCTATCCCTTTTTCCTATTTCAGGGGTCATGTTGATCAATGGATTAATTCGATTTTTGGAGTCGGGAAGAAATTTTTTTTCCAGTGATGAGGCTACTGTCGTCTGCCTCACAAGGGTTTTTTGCCTTCCTCTGGATCAACATAGGTTAATTTTGATGGACACCTGTCATTTTCAGCCTTATAAACTAATAATTGGCCTAATACCCCCAAATAAATTAAAAATGGTCCCTTTTCCCCAACTAAATAGGCATGGCCGCCATTACCATTAGAGGCTTGCCATGATGCAATTACAAAGTCCTTGTTCTGCCAGGAGAGTAGAAACCCCCCACAAGTGACCCCATTCTGGAAACTACACCCCATAAGGAATCTAACAAGGGGTGCAGCCGGGATATGGCCCACTGGTGACGGGCACATTTGTGCCGTGAAAAGGAAAAAAGTTGTATTTTTCACTTTCACAGCACATGTTCTACAAATGTGCCCATCACCAGTGGGGTCCATATTCTCACTGCTCCCCTTGTTAGATTCCTTGAGGGGTGTAGTTTCCAAAAAGCAGTCACTTGTGGGGCGTTCCTAGTGTCCTGGCAGTACAGGAGCTTTGTAATTGCGACATGGCCTCCATCCTCTATTCCAGTCTCTAAATGGCGCTCTGTCCCTTTGGTGGCTTGCCCTGTGCCCATATGGCACAATATATCCACATGTGGACATTACCCAAGGGTAATTACCCTACACGTTTTGCATTTGTATTCCCTTTTAACCCCTTGTGGTAATGAAAAAAATCAAGGCTAGACCAACATTTAGTGTAAAAATGTTTACATTTTTATACTAAATCATTGATTTAGTCTTGATTTTTTCATTTTCACAAGGGGTTAAAAGATAAAAAAAACACAATTGGTAGAGCAATTTCCCCCGAGTACGGAAATACCCCACATGTGGACATAAGGCGCCATGCGGCTGCAAGACGGGCTTTTGGAGGCTGGATTTGGCTGGAATGGATTTTCAAGGGCCATGTTGTATTTAAAAGGACCCTGTGTTGCCAAGACAGTTGAAACTCTCCACAAGTGACCCCATTATGGAAACTACCCCCCTCAGGGAATGTAACAAGGGGTGCAGTGAGCATATGGACCCCACTGGTAACGGGCACAAATGTGGAAATGTAGGTTTAGCCTTTAATTTTTTATTTTCACAAGGGGTTAAAATAAAAAAAACACAAAATGTGTAGAGCAATTTTCCCTGAGTCCATAAATACCCCACATGAGGACATAAAGCGCCATGTGGGTGCAGGGCAAGCCTCCGAAGGGAAGGAGCGCCATTTGGATTTTGGAGGCTGGATTTGGCCAGAATGGATGATAAACGCCATGTTGCATTTACAGAGCCCTCGTGCTGCCAAGACACTGGAAACCCCCCACAAGTGACCCCATTCTGGAAACTACACCCCTCAAGGAATCTAACAAGGGGTGCAGTGAGGATTTGGACCCCACTGGTGACGGGCACATTTGTGCAGTGAAAGTGAAAAAATGTAACTTTTCACTTTCACGTCACATTGTTCCACATTTGTGCTAGTGGGGTCCATATCCTCACTGCACCCCTTGTTAGATTCCTTGAGGGGTGTAGTTCCCAGAATGGGGTCACTTGTGGGGGGTGTCCAGTGTTTTGGCAGCACGAGGGCTGTGTGAATGCGACATGGCCCTTGAAATCCTTGAAATGACGAAATATAACGGAGGCGTTGAAATTCACTAGGTGCTCCTTTGTATCTGAGGCTTGTGGTTGCGTCAAATAGCGCAATAGGGCCACATGTGGGGTATTTCTATAAACTGCAGAAACGGGGCAATAAATATTGGGGTGCATTTCTCTGGTAATAGGTTTATAATTATGAAAGATATTGGATTATAGTTAAATTTTCAATTTTCTTACACACTTAGCTTTTATTTCTGTGACCTAAAGGGTTAAAACACTTTCTGGATGTGCTTTTGCACAGTTTGGGGGATGCAGTTTCTGAAATGGGGTGCTTTGTGGGGCTTCATAACATACAGTCCCCTCACATACACTTCAAACGTCAACTGGTCCCTTGAAAAATCAGATTATGAAACTCTTGTGAAAATGCTGCTAAACTTTGAAGCTTTCTATTGTCTTATAAAGTTGAAGGCAAGTTTAATAAATGCCGCCAACATAAAGTAGACTTATTGCTTATGCTATTTAATATATAATTTATGTGGCATAACCATTGTCCTTAGCACAAAATTTCAAAGTTAGAAAAAAATGCAATTTTTCACGTTATTTTGGGGTTTTTCATAAACATAGGCTGTAAGTATCGACTCAAATTTACCAGAAATATAAAGTATAACTATCTGAGAATGAGCCGGATAGGTAACAGCATCCTGAAGTTATTAATGCATAAAGTGACACAGGTCATATTCCTGAAATTTGGTCCGGTCCTTAAGGCCATTTTGGGCTCTGTCTTTAAGAGGTTAAGAAAATCTCAAGTCTTTCAGTACTTATCATCTGTTGTATGTCCTGCAGGAAGTGGTGTATTCTTTCAAGCCTAGAGAGCAGGAGAGGTTTTCTACATGGATTTGCTACTGCTCTGGACAGTTCCTGACATGGACAGAGGTGGCAGCACAGACTGGAAACAATATACCACTTCCTGCAGGACATACAGCAGCTGATAAGTACTGGAAGACAGAAAATATTTAAATAGAAGTAAATTACAAATCTATATAACTTTCTGACACTAGTTAATTTTAAAGAAAACATTTTCTCTAGAGAATTTTACCTAGTTGAGCTTAAATATATCACCACATTGGTATCATACACTAACTATTATTGACTATATGAGTGCTATTATAATGTTAGTGTACAGATCCTGTGTAGACATTGTATCTGACCACTGTATGGCGGTATTATTGGTTATATGAGTGCTTGTATAGTGGTAGTGTACAGATCCTATAGCTGGTATCTGACCACTGTATGGCAATATTTTTGCATGTATGTGTGTTTGTATAGTTGTAGTGTTGTACAGATCCTGTGTAGACATTGTATCTGACCACTATATGGCGGTATTATTGGTCATATATGTGCTTGTATAGTAGTAGTACACACATGATCATGTCATTAGGTAAATCCTAGCTATTTTATTTTTCTTGTATTGTTCATAGTGTAATTTACAAATGAATGTAAGAAGTGATAGTTGGCTCCATCCTAGGTGTTGTGTGACATTGTGTATTTTCTGTCATATGGCAGGGATTATATTGAATAAGGGCTGCTGGGATATCACTGCCGCACCTGCTATTTAGTCCCAGTCCAGCCCTGCTCCTAGGTCTGGATGAGTCCCGTACACTAGGTTCCATACCTACTCTAACTTAGGGGTTATCCAGGATAAGAATAAACACAGCTACTTTCTTGCAAAAACAGCACCAGCCCTGTCCTCAGGTTGTGTGTGGTACTACAATTCACTACTGCTAAACCTGAGCCAAACTGAGGACAGGAGAGGTGCTGTTTCTGGAAGAAAGCGGACATGTTTTTCTAAGCCTGGATAAGACTTTAGTCGCCTTCCGACATGAGTCGCTCACCTTCAAGCGCTGCACTTGTCTGGTTATTCTGATATCTATCTATTGCGTTTTTATGAGAGAGAAAAGAAGTAGATTTAGAGCCCTTTGTACTGGGTGCCTTTCTTAGTCTGGCCTCTCCCCATTGACCTTTCTAGCACGGGAGACCCCACCAGGAGCATTAACTCCAGCCAGCTTAGCTCAATGGATCACTAAGGCACGCAAGCTCCCTCACCACGTCAAGGTGAAGGCACAAAGAGGGAGCCCTCCCACCCTCCCACAAGCTCTACAAAGTCTTACGTAGCTTGTGCTTAACCAGAATCTAGTGGTTTTAGTTAAGTTTAAGTCTAGTTGGTTTAGTTAGTTTAAATCTGGTCTAGTTAAAGATTTAAGTCCGAAGCTTAAGTTAAGTTAAGATTAAGTTGTTAAAATTTAGATTGGAGCAGAGATCAGTTGAGGTGATGCTCTACATGTAGATATCGTCATCATCATTATCAGCATCTTCTTTGTCAGTAATGACGGGATGATATTGATTTGACCACTCCGGGCACACAAAGCTGAACTTATTAAACATTTGCTGATCTTCAGGTTTGATGATGTTTGGTGGTTCAGCAAATTTCATAGGTTCTTCAGCATTGAGGTCAACAGAGGATGTCATCATGATTGCTGGTGGAACAATTCTCCCGACTTCCACGTCCTCCCAATTGATATCCGAGAAGAATGGATGGCTCCTGATGTCCTCTTTGACTCCCAGCCGCTCGAACTGGTCTTTACGCAGCAGGCTTTTTAAGATGTTAACTGCGTCGTCAGTAAGGGACTTTGGGTAGTCTGGAGTATGACAGAGGACAGAGATTTCTGTTTCGGTCTGGTCTCTTCCATAAAATGGACGCTTGAAGGTCAAAAGATTGTAGAGGATGACGCCAATGGCGAAATAGTCGACTCCTCTCCCATGTAGCTGGCGTTTTATCATCTCTGGGGCTGCATATCCTGGTGTACCTCCGCACACAGTTCTGGTCAGGCTATACGCATTTGTCACAGCAAAGCCGAAATCTGTTATTTTTATGTGGCCTTCTCTGGTGAGAAGTATATTTTCTGGCTTCAGGTCCCGATGGATAATATTTCTTCTGTGCAGGAACTCTGTGCCACATACCACTTCGGCTGTGATGAACTTTACTGTGTCGGTATCAAGAGGCGAGTGCTTTTTGACAAATTCAAACAGGTCCCCTCCGGTGGCCAGTTCCATCACATAACAGGCAAAGTTTTGCGTGTGAAAGGCGGCCAAGCCATGCATCAAGTATGGGCTTTCATGAGATAGTGACAGGATATGGCGTTCTTTAAAGCTGACGTGCCTCTTCTCTGTCACTTTAATGGCAACACATTCACTGCGGATGATGTCTTTTGCCAAGAGGACTTTACCGAAGGTTCCTTCTCCCAGTGAATGGTAGAAGGTGAAGCAGTCCAATGTTAGGGGGACTGTAACAGGTGAGGTCTCTTTAGAGTTGTCAGGGTCTTCTTTGGATGACGGATTCCTGATGTTACTGGGTCCTGGCATTTCACAGGAACGTTCTTCATTGAGTTTAGATGTTCCTCTCCATTTTGAATTAATGATCCATTCCCAACATTTTTGCAGTTGGGCTAAGAACGGGATCTTGGCACTTTTCTTGGCTTCATGGTCCTTCTTCGGTCCGTCGTGGTCCTTCTTCGGTCCGTCGTGGTCCTTCTTCGGTCCTTCCTCTTCGGTCTCCTGTTGATGCTTCTCTTCATATCGTGCCATATAGTGCTGGGCATACAGGAACCCCACGCTATGAATCCGGTCACACAATTCCTGATATTCTTCTTCCATAGCTATTCGGCCCACATAGTGCAAGGCACATATGTCATCTATGTTGTTGGTTTGGTCACACCATTGTTGGTAGTCCTCTAACGTGGCTTCTTCTTCAGCGTAGTATAGGGCCCTCAGGTCATCCAGGTTGTGGTACTGGTCACACAGTAGTTGGTGCTCCTGCAGTATGGCTTCCTGTATACGGCTATCTGTTACAAAGGAAAAGAATAGATGTGTGAATTAATAGAAAGAGGTCATATAGGGAATATAGGAGGCTTATTTTTACAGAGTGGACACAGAGAGGTAATAATACTACAGAGGGGGCAAAGAGGGGTCCTAATTCCACTGAGGGGACGCAGCATGTCATAATACTACAAAGGGGGCACAGAGGAGATTGTATAGTACAGAGGGGGCTCCGAAGCATCCTATTATTACAGAGGGGGCAGAGACAGCTTTACTACAGAAGATATAGTGGATCCAAATATCAAAGAGGGGCCCTAGTACTAAAGAGGGGACACAGAGGCATTGTTATAATACAGATACATCCTAATACCACAGAGGGGGCAAAACAGGTCCCAGTGCTATAAAGGGGGCACAGAGGGGTCATTATACCTCCCAGAGGGTGATGGGGTTAGTGATGTTACAGAGAGGGAAAGCGGAAAACATTACAAATTGGTGCGAAATTCAGTCCCTAGTTTCTGGCCATATGCCATGTACTGCCGCTTTAATGCCCTTTTGTCACCGAGAAAACCACAATGAATGTACACTGCAATACATTACTTTTACTATACATATATTATAGTATTGCAGTATATTGTACTAGCTGAGTCTGTTGGGAATGGAAAGTGGAATCTGATTGGTTTCTAGGGGCAACTGAGACAGTTCCACTTTCCACCATGTTTGATAAATCTCCCCCAATGTTCTTTATCCTGTATGGTGAACGTGGGGCATGAAAAACATCCACACATCCCACAATAAAAGTGAAAAAGGACGATAAACTCCCATGGACAGCAGCTTCAGTTTATATTCCTGGGATATAAAAGATGGCTACCTGCCTCATGCATCCCTAGGAAGACGAGTAAAACCAATCAACAAGGCCCCAAATACTAAAATTACCTAATGGGGTGGGGACAACAAAGGTGAGTGGTTCACAGGACACCATGCAGCTTACAGCCACTACTGGAGGGGGTAACTACTGTGTGGGGGCGCTATTCCCATGAATCAGCCCCACTGTGTGTGTTCTATGGAGCCCTAAGGATGCATGTACAATTCCAGTTGTTGGTCCTACCTGTGGCGTCCATCAGAGAGATGATGATGCTGTGGCTGGAAGATTTCCTCTTCTTACATGTCATCCGGGCCCAGGCACTTTGCAGGCAGGCTAAGACACGGTTCTTTCTTGGCTTCTTGGTTGTAGTTGGCTGCTCCTGACCGTCATCATCATCATCTCCTCTGTCCTTGTCTCTCCTCTCATCCTCTCCATAATTCTTCTCCTTCTCTTCTGTGTCTCCTTCAAGATGATTCCTCTTGTTTTTTGCCTTCATTTTAGGTTGTGGTCAAATCTATATCGATGATCCAATCCAAGTGATGATATCAGTAAGTGAGAGCGATCCCTCCCATGTATCTCTGCTGAGCGGCAGTTATCAACTGATGGAATGTTACCTGTGCAGCTAAGTGTACAATGTCTGTGTGATGTCATAGCCTTTCCTTTGTGATGTCATCAGCTTTCCTTTGTGATGTCATCAGCTTTCCTTTGTGATGTCAAAGATCAACAGAGTTCCATAGTCTTGTGAGTGAGGGAAGAAATGCACCAACATATATGTGTATAATGTGTATAGATACTAACTATATATATATATATATATATATATATATATATTCTACTTTTGGAAAAGAAAAAACAATTAATTTGCTTTACAAAAAAATAAAGAGGTTCTGTCTCGGTATCATGTTACAATATCTGTGTATTTTACTGTATAAATGTCCGAAGCAGAAATAGGCCAATAGAATTTGGTTATCCGCTGTTTTAATGTATTTTGTAAAGTTAATAAAAATATTAAAATCAGGCATTTTTGTTAGAAATTTTATATTAAGATATATAAAGAGTTTTTTTCTGCCAATTTATCCCATTTTACTGAGACTGTTCTTCTTACTGACCCACTCTTCATATATACACAATGATGGGGGGCTGTGCTGTGTGTTTCTGTAAATCTTTTACATAAAAACAAATTATTACAACAATAATAACAACGACAATAATATAAATACCGTATAGCTGTAGGGTGTAGAGACAGTATATACAAGTCCACCCAGGTATTAGCTGCTCCAGCCTCATTCTCCCCATACACATCAGTGTAATAACAGCCACATGTGCAAACCACAACCACACTAATAACCCTCCTAACCTCATCTGTGCACAATACCCAACATCACATATACTAACCCCCTGGGCTGCTGGTATCGTCTCACACCAAATAACTGTGCCCACACCCAACACCACACACTAATATACAATAGTGTAGTGCTGTGTGTTACATAGGGGAGTTAGATACAGCAACTCATCTGAGTCTATCACACCAGAGGCCGCCTGGCTTCCCTCATACTCAGTGGTGGACATATCACTTGTGCAGCCGCTACGGCTGCACAGGGGCCCCGGGCAACACAGGGGCCCGCCAGGCTCAGACTATGAGCCTCAGCCTAGCGGGCCCCTCCACTGCCATGATAGGCTTAGATACAGCAGCTCAGTAGACAGTATCGCACATGATAGGCTTAGATACAGCAGCTCAGTAGACAGTATCACACATAATAGGCTTAGATACACGAGCTCAGTAGACAGTATCACACATGATAGGCTTAGAAACACCTGCATGTTGCATGTAATATGCTGTGTGATATTGAAAGTTTTATTACCATCGCTGGATACAAAATCCACTGCCCTTACCACAATCGGGCAAGCCACACGGCAGTGGATTTTGTATCCAGCGATGATAATAAAACTTTCAAGATCACACAGTATATTACTTGCAACACGGAAGGTGTCATTTATTATGCTACCTGTCGTGTAATCTCATTTATGTAGGACTCGCCTCGCGGAAACTGAAAACAAGGGTCCGAGAACATGTCCTAGACATCTGGCGAGAGATGGAAAAGGAAGATCTATACCAGCGGAAACCAATTGCCAGACACTGTAAGGTGGCACATGATGGGAATGCAAGCCTCCTGAAGATAAGAGACATTGACAGAGTCCACATTGGAAGAAGAGGAGGGGATTGGAAATTTTTTTTGGCACAGATGGAAACGCGTTGGATCGTTAGGATCGACTGTGTAAGTCCTAGAGCAGGGGTACTCAACAACTTTTAGTGGAGGTCCACTTACCGGGGTCTATTGTCAGGTGAAGGTCCGAGCTGAACATCAGTAGGAAACGTGTTTTGTTAATTTTCACAAACGTTCAACTATTTACATACAGAATTGCTGCTTATTAGCAGGAAAACGGGCATTTTTTCTCTCTCAACAGCCCTTTGGTATTAGGTACAAAAGGGGTGACTGCCCTGGTAGTATATAACCCCCCTGTTGCTCCCCCAGTAGTGTATAGCCCCCTGTTGCTCCCCCAGTAGTATATAACCCCCTGTGAGCTCTCCCCCTGTAGTATATAGCCCCCTGGGAGCTCCCCCCAGTAGTATATAGCCCCCTTGTGAGCTTCCCCCAGTAGTATGTAGCCCCCCTGTGCTTCCCCCAAGTAGTATATAGCCCCCCTGTGAGGTCCACCAAGTAGTATATAGCCCCCTGTGAGCTCCCCCCAGTAGTATATAGCCCCCCAGTAGTATATAGCCCCCCTGTGCGCTCCCCCAGTAGTGTATAGCCCCCTCTGTAGTATATAGCCCCCCGTGCGCTCTCCCCCAGTAGTATATAGCCCCCCTGTGCGCTCCCCCAGTAGTATATAGCCCCCCCAGTAGTATATAGCCCCCCGTGCGCTCTCCCCCTGTAGTATATAGCCCCCTGTGATCTCCCCCCAGTAGTATATAGCCCCCCAGTAGTATATAGCCCCCTGTGAGCTCCCCCCAGTAGTATATAGCCCCCCAAGTAGTATATAGCCCCCTGTGAGCTCCCCCCAGTAGTATATAGCCCCCCAGTGCGCTCTCCCCTTATAGATGGCCCACAGACAAAAAAACAAACAACCCACAACTCACCTAGCACCTCGTTCCCCGCTGCGGCTGTCTTCTTCTCTTCTCCTGTCCGTCCGCCCCCCGGCTGATACGCGCTCTCTGGGGATGTCCCGGGGATTCCCCAGCAGAGGGCGTACCAGTGACCTCAGTGTGTGCTGCCGGCATGTACTTCCGAGAAGTACAGGCCGGCAGTGTACACAGAGGTCTTTGGTGCGCGCTCTGCTGGGGAATCCCCGGGACATCCCCAGAGAGCGCGTATCAGCCGGGGGCTGGACCGGCACTGCCCCCATCCCCACAGGCGTACAGAGAACTAAGGACAGTATGCCTATGGGGCGGGAGGCATTGCAGTAGGGAGCGGGACCTCCTAACGAACCCCGGATCCGGTCCGCCCCGGGCGGTTATGAGGTCTGATCAGGGAGCCGGACAGCTGGCCTCCGCGGTCCGGGTTTGGACCGCAGTCCGCCAGTTGAGGACCCCTGTCCTAGAGGGTTGAATGAAGTTCTGAGCTTTGCCCTCTTCTTATAGCTGGATCTAACTCTGGTTCCCTATATATACATACTGTTTTTAGTTACTAATTGTTGTTTTTTATGTGTTTTTAGAATTTTCGTGAGAAGTCCTGTCCTGGAGGATTACAAGAACAACGTCCATTCTGACCACCGGGAGTCGGTGAGGGGGGGGGGGAAGCATTTTTTGTTTTCACATGTCATTGATTTTCCCACTTTGATTCAAGCACTGAAATTTTGGTCCATCATGTTCTCATGAAATGTTGTTGTTCATACGGTTGTGTTCTAATTTGTCATTAATTTATCACTTCTATTCAGATATACTCTTTTATTTTTATTACTGCACATTCATATTATAATATTTTTGTCATTTGCATTTTTGCTCAATTATGCCCGGTCACTTTACATATTCTTTCCTCATTCTATTCATACACTTTCATTCTTTTGCACATATACACTTTACTGTGCACTCCGTAGCACTTACACTTTATTGAGTTTAACATCCATCTATTATCATGCACTTTATTGTTTTTATATATATTTTATATATATGCAATTAATGTGTTAAGTATATGGGCTTCCTGTACAAATTATATCTACATTAAGGCTATATTCACACGAACGGGCTTGCAGCGAGATTCTCGCTGCGAGCCCGGCAGGTCCTGGCAGTTCCCACACACTACATACTTGCTGCGGTCTAAACGACCGCAGCGAGTATGTAATTTTACCGCCCTTAACCCCTTCTGATGCCGCCCGCTCCGCTCCCCAGCTCTGTATACATTACCTCTCCTCGCTGCACGGGTCCGGCGTCCTGCTCTCCCGTCTGGCCAAACAGTGTATTGCCCAGCCGCAGTCACTGATTGGCCGGACGGGAGAGCAGAACGCCGGACCCGTACAGCGAAGAGAGGTAAGGTATATACACAGCGGGGGAGCCGGGCGGGAGCAGAAGGGGTTAAGGGCAGCAGAATTACATACTCGCATATTCTTGCATGCATTTACTTATATGTATTCAGTGAGTGGGCGGTAGCTATCCGGAGGCGGTGTGACGCTTCCTCCATGCCAGGTTAGCGTCCTCAGCTCCCTGGCAACGCGGCGTGATGACGTGCGGGTCACGTGTCGTTGTTGCGCTGCCGCATCGGGAAGCGGAGCATGTGACTGGTTAGGGGGAGGCATCTATACACCAGAACTCCGGCTAGCTATGGTGTATTTAAGGACAGGGACACAGGGGAATGCCAGCCTCCTGGATAAAGCTAGACCCGGAACGGGCGTTGGAGGAGCGGCACATATCCACCTCGCAGGCAGTGTTATTTCTATTACTTCATCTCCCTCTCCGGTGCTTACTAGGTCACTGGCCTCTGTGCAATTGGTTTGACTATACCAGTTACTGGAGGGTTAGTGCAATGGCAACTACTGACACAGGTGTGGTGTTATTTGTATATTCCTTTACATTGCGCTTTATGTATTTATAATTCTTATTTCCTGTGGGGTGTGATTGCCTATGTGCATGGCTATGAGATCATCTTTTAATACGTGTATTATGTATTTTTAATGTATTCCTTAATAAAGATTAGGTCTTGTTAGGGTACAAACACACACACCGTATACGCAGCGTATTTACTGCTGCAATACGCAGCAAATACGCAGCAGATTAGATCTAAATAACTGAACACAGCATCAAATCTGCTGCAGGCAGGCGGGCTATATACAGGGGGAGAGAGCACAGCGGGCTATATACCGGGGGAGAGAGCACAGGGGGGCTATATACTGGGAGAGAGCACAGGGGGAGGGGGGCTAGATACAGGGGGAGAGAGCACAGGGGGCTATATACCGGGGAGAGAGCACAGGGGGCTATATACCGGGGGAGAGAGCACAGGGGGGCTTAATACTGGGAGAGAGCACAGGGGGGCTATATACTGGGAGAGAGCACAGGGGGGGGGGGCTATATACAGGGGGAGAGAGCACGGGGGCTATATACCGGGGAGAGAGCACAGGGGGGCTATCTACTGGGGGAGAGCACAGGGGGGCTATATACAGGGGGAGAGTGCACAGGGGGATATATAGTGGGAGAGAGCACAGGGGGGCTATATACTTTGAGAGTGCACAGGGGGGCTATATACTACAGGGGGAGAGTGCACAGTGCCATTGGCTCCCTCCCTGTCAGTCACTCTTGTGGCCGCAGTGGTGACAAGAGGCCGCGCTCCTCACCTGGTGTCGGCGCCGAGTGACGTTTCCGAGTGCGGCCTCTAGTGACCGTTGCAGTGCGGCCACAGAAGGAAGAGAAGAGGACGCGCAGGACTCAGGTGAGTATAAGTAGTTTGTTTTTTTAATGCTCTATGGGAGGGGGAGAGTGCACAGGGGGGCTATACTGGGAGAGTGCACAGGGGGGCTATATAGTACAGGGGGAGAGTGCACAGGGGGGCTATATACTACAGGGGGAGAGTGCACAGGGGGCTATATACTACAGTGGGAGAGTTCACAGGGGGCTATATACCGGGGGAGAGAGCACAGGGGGCTATATACCGGGGGAGAGAGCACAGGGGGGCTATATACTGGGAGATAGCACAGGGGGGCTATATACAGGGGGAGAGCACACAGGGGGCTATATACTGGGAGAGAGCACAGGGGAGCTATATACTGGGAGAGTGCACGGGGGGCTATATACTACAGGGGGAAAGTGCACAGGGGGGCTACATACTACAGGGGGAGAGTGCACAGGGGGGTATATACTACAGTGAGAGAGTGCACAGAGGGGCTATTTACTGGGGAAGAGCGCACACAGGGGGGCTATATACTACAGGGGGAGAGTGCACAGGGGGCTATATACTACTGGGGGAGAGCGCACAGGTGGCCTATATACTACTTGGGGAGAGCGCACAGGGGTGCTATATACTACAGGGGGAGAGCCCACAGGTGGCCTATATACTACAGGGGGAGAGTGCACAGGGGGGCTATATACCACTAGGGAAGAGGGCACACAGAGGGGCTATATACTACAGGGGGAGAGTGCACATGGGGGCTATATACTACTGGGGTAGAGTGCACAGGGGCTATATGCTACAGGTGGAAAGTGCACAGGGACTATTTGCTACAGGGGGAGAGAGCACAGAGGAGCTATATACTACAGGGGGAGAGTGCACAGGGGGGCTATATACTACTGGGGAAGAGCGCACAGGGGCTATATACTACAGGGGGAGAGCACACAGGGGGGCTATATACTACAGGGGGAGAGCACACAGGGGGGCTATATTCTACAGGGGGAGCTATATACTAATAATGCAGTCACCCCCTGTGTACCTCATTTTAAAGGGCTGGTGAGAGAGAGAAAGTGCCAGTTTTCCCACTAATAAGCATCAATTCTGTATGTAAAATGTAAATAGTTCAACAACGTTTGTGAAAAGTAACAAAACACGTTCCCTACTGATGTTCAGCTGGGACCTTCACCTGACAAAAGACCCCGGTAAGTGGACCCTCACTAAAAGTTGTTGGTACCCCTGGTATATGCTGTATGTAGTGTATATAGTATGTGCTGTACTGTATGCTGTGTGTAGTGTATAGAGTATGCTTTATGTAGAGTATTTGCTGTATATAGTGTATAGGGTATATGTTGTATGTAGTGTATAGAGTATTTGCTGTATATAGTGTATAGGGTATATGCTGTATGTAGTGTGTACAGAATATGCTGTATATAGTGTATATGATTTATGTAGTGTATATTGTATATGCTGTATGTAGTGTATATAGAATGTACTGTATGCTGTATGTAGTGTATATAGTATATGCTGTATGTAGTGTACACTCACCGGCCACTTTATTAGGTACACCATGGTAGTAACGGGTTGGACCCCCTTTTGCCTTCAGAACTGCCTCAATTCTTCGTGGCATAGATACAACAAGGTGCTGGAAGCATTCCTCAGAGATTTTGGTCCATATTGACATGATGGCATCACACAGTTGCCGCAGATTTGTCGGCTGCACATCCATGATGCGAACCTCCCGTTCCACCACATCCCAAAGATGCTCTATTGGATTGAGATCTGGTGACTGTGGAGGCCATTTGAGTACAGTAAACTCATTGTCATGTTCAAGAAACCAGTCTGAGATGATTCTAGCTTTATGACATGGCGCATTATCCTGCTGAAAGTAGCCATCAGATGTTGGGTACATTGTGGTCATAAAGGGATGGACATGGTCAGCACCAATATTTAGGTAGGCTGTGGCGTTGCAATGATGCTCAATTGGTACCAAGGGGCCCAAAGAGTGCCAACAAAATATTGCCCACACCATGACACCACCACCACCAGCCTGAACCGTTGATACAAGGCAGGATGGATCCATGCTTTCATGTTGTTGACGCCAAATTCTGACCCTACCATCCGAATGTCGCAGCAGAAATCGAGACTCATCAGACCAGGCAACGTTTTTCCAATCTTCTACTGTCCAATTTTGATGAGCTTGTGCAAATTGTAGCCTCAGTTTCCTGTTCTTAGCTGAAAGGAGTGGCACCCGGTGTGGTCTTCTGCTGCTGTAGCCCATCTGCCTCAAAGTTAGAGGTACTGTGCGTTCAGAGATGCTCTTCTGCCTACCTTGGTTGTAACGGTTGGATATTTGAGTCACTGTTGCCTTTCTATCAGCTCGAACCAGTCTGCCCATTCTCCTCTGACCTCTGGCATCAACAAGGCATTTCCGCCCACAGAACTGCCGCTCACTGGATGTTTTTTCTTTTTCGGACCATTCTCTGTAAACCCTTGAGGTGGTTGTGCGTGAAAATCCCAGTAGATCAGCAGTTTCTTAAATACTCAGACCAGCCCTTCTGGCACCAACAACCATGCCACGTTCAAAGGCACTCAAATCACCTTTCTTCCCCATACTGATGCTCGGTTTGAACTGCAGGAAATTGTCTTGACCATGTCTACATGCCTAAATGCACTGAGTTGCCGCCATGTGATTGGCTGATTAGAAATTAAGTGGTAACGTGCAGTTGGACAGGTGTACCTAATAAAGTGGCCGGTGAGTGTATATAGTATGTGCTGTACTGTATGCTGTATGTAGTGTATATAGTATGTGCTGTACTGTATGCTGTATGTAGTGTATATAGTATGTGCTGTACTGTATGCTGTATGTAGTGTGTATAGTATGTGCTGTACTGTATGCTGTATGTAGTGTGTATAGTATGTGCTGTACTGTATGCTGTATGCAGTGGCGGATTAAATGTACCCTGGGCCCCACGCTGTCCACCCAACCTGCCCCCCCCCCCCACAAGTCAATTTGCCCACATTATAATCCGCTACTGCGCCCCCCCCCCCCCCCCACTGTCCCCAATAAACACTGCCTGCCTCCCCTCCCTGCTGGCCCCAATAAACATAATGTTTGGTCCCTTGCTGCTACCCCCAGTTAGCATTGCCCACCCCACCTCCACTGCCCCCAATAAACATATTGCCACCTCACCTGGTCCCCTGATGTCGCCCCCCCCCCCAAGGTCACAGCAGCACAGAGGATGTCAGGAGAAGAGGGTGCTGATCTATAGGGGAGGTCCCAGCAGCACAGAGGATGTCAGGAGAGGAGGGTGCTAATCCTATAGGAGATGGTCCCCCTTTATAGATGGTCTCCCTCTTTCCCCCTCTATAGATTGTCCCTCTCTTTCCCCCTTTATACATGGTCCCCCTCTTTCCCCCTCTATAGATGGTCCCCCTCTTCCCCCTCCCTTATAGATGGTCCCCCTCTTTCCCCCCTTTATAGATGGTCCCCCTCTTTCCCCCTCCCTTATACATGGTCCCCCTCTTTCCCCCTCTATAGATGGCCCCCCTCTTTCCCCCTTTATAGATGGTCCCCCTCTTTCCCCCCTTTATAGAAGTTCCCCCTCTCCCCCCTCCCTTATAGATGGTCCCCCTCTCCCCCCTCCCTTATAGATGGTCCCCCTCTCCTTCCTCCCTTTATAGATGGTCCCCCTCTTTCCCCCCTTTATAGATGGTCCCCCTCTTTCCCCCCTTTATAGATGGTCCCCCTCTTTCCCCCTCTATAGATGGTCCCCCTCTTCCCCCTCCCTTATAGATGGTCCCCCTCTTTCCCCCCTTTATAGATGGTCCCCCTCTTTCCCCCTCCCTTATACATGGTCCCCCTCTTTCCCCCTCTATAGATGGCCCCCCTCTTTCCCCCTTTATAGATGGTCCCCCTCTCCCCCCCTCCCTTATAGATGGTCCCCCTCTCCCCCCTCCCTTATAGATGGTCCCCCTCTCCTTCCTCCCTTTATAGATGGTCCCCCTCTTTCCCCCCTTTATAGATGGTCCCCCCCTCTTCTCCCCTTTATAGATGCCCCCCCAGTCAGTAAATAACACAAAAATAACAAAATACAACTCACCTACCCTGCGTTCCGCTGTCGATTCTCTCTCCTTCTGCAGTCTCCGGCTGATGCACGGCTGCCGGGGGAGTCCCGTCCTCTCCCCGGCAGCGCGCGCATCACACAGCTCCTAGTGCCGCCTGGGCCCTGACTTCCGGTACGTGCGCTCCCAGTACCGGAAGTCAGGGCCCCAGGCGGCACTAGGAGCTGTGTGATGCGCGCGCTGCCGGGGAGAGGACGGGACACCTCCAGCAGCCGCACATCAGCCGGAGACTCTTGTGACCGCAAGCGAAACAATGCTTGCGGTCACAAGAGCCTGCAGTGGCGGGAGGAAGGGGGCCTCCCGGGCGGCATTATAATGTGGGCGGCGTGGCATGGGCCCCCCCGGAGCCTCGGGCCCCGGGCGGCCGCCCAAACCACCCACATTATAATCCGCCACTGGCTGTATGTAGTGTATATAGTATATGCTGTATATAGTGTATATAGTATATGCTGTATGTAGTGTATATAGTATGCGTGTATTGTATGCTGTATGTAGTGTATATAGTATAATGCTCTATGTAGTGTATATAGTATATGCTGTATATAGTATATGCTGTATGTACTGTATATAGTATGTGCTGTACTGTATGTTGTATGTAGTGTATATAGTATATGCTGTATATAGTGTATATAGTATATGCTCTATGTAGTGTATATAGTATATGCTGTATATAGTATATACTGTATGTAGTGTATACAGTAATGTGAGACAGTGACAGGGATGGTGGTTGGGAATCGCTATATCTCCCCGAGATACCTATCATACGTGAGCACTAGGTTCCAGAAAGTCCCTACCTCATCCAGGGAAAGCTGGGTGAGATATGGAGGAATCCAGGAAAGCTAAAACCCATAGCAAACTACTTGCTATTGGCTGCTTTGTAGTGGCTGTAAATGGGCCTGGATATTTATGGAATGACAGGCAGGTTGGTAGTGGGGCCTGTCATTCCCTTTCTGGCCAGTCCAGGTTTTTGTGTCTGGCCCAAGTCAGCCCAGGTGCTGGAGGCCACTGATCACTGCCTGATAAGAGGAGGCACAGAGTGTGCAGAGTGCGGCTGTGCATGGAGGTCTCTCCTGGCAGTGGGGAGGGTCAGGGCTGCTAAAGCTTCAGCTGGGACTCTCAGCCACACCGGTATTGTACCAACTTGTGTTGTTTTATGTTGGGTGACTGGTAGCACGTCCCCTGTATAGCCAGGATTTGCTGTGTTAGTTAGAGCTCAGACGAGCAGGATTTATCTTATTTTGGGCCTGTATGTAAGGCTGAATTTCTTTTGGCTTCAATAAACAAGCAGGGACGTCTCTGTTTTATCCTAGTTTGTGTCACTGTCTCTGGCTGCTGTCCCTGCTGTCTGCGCTGCTCTACAGAGCTAATCTCCCACACTACAAGGCTACAATTTAAGAATTTTAAAACAGATTTTATCAACATAATTAAAAAATCTCCAACTTCATTATGCAGTGCCAAAGGATCCAGTATTACAGACAACCACAAGCCACAGTATCTATGTCATATAGTAACTAAATGGTGACAGTAAGCACATAAGCTGTAATCATGTAGTGTATGTGCTTACTGTCACCATTTAGTTACTATATGACATAGATACTGTGGCTTGTGGTTGTCTGTAATACTGGATCCTTTTGCACTGGATAATGAAGTTGGAGATTTTTTTTTAATCATGTTTATAAAATCTGTTAAATATTCTTCAATTGTTGCCTTGTGCAACTGTATTATGTAAAGGCTAAATGGTAATAATTAGAGATGAGCGAACCTCCAGCATGCTCAAGTCCATCCGAACCCGATCGTTCGGCATGTGATTAGCGGTGGCTGCTGAAGTTGGATAAACCCCTAAGGCTATGTGGAAATCTTGGATATACTCATTGGCTGTATCCATGTTTTCCAGTCAACCTTAGAGCTTTATCCAAGTTTATCCAGCAGCCACCACTAATCAAATGCCGAACATTCGGGTTCTGATTGACTGGAGCCCGAACCCGGTTCGCTCATCTCTAGTAATAATATTTTGGACAGGTGATATGAGGGTTCATTAACTCTACGAGGCTGGGTTCACACTGCATTTTTGCAATCTGTTTAACATATCCATTTTTATTTGGTTACTTTTAACGGATAGAAAAACGTAGTCAACACTACTTTTGTGTCTGTAAAAAAAAATGCGTCCGTTTCAATTTTTTTTTTTTATAATGGAAGTCAGTGGAAAAATGGATAACATACAATTGCATTGTGTTTTTTTTTTTTTTTTTAATAAAACATATACGTTAAACGGATTGCAAAAATGCAGTGTGAACCCAGCCTGAGGCAGAGACCTTGTTATAGATTTGGTTGTCCATTGGAACTATTGTGTATAAACAGTATTGGCTGGGGGCAGTATATTCTGCCTCCAACCACTAGATGACGCTCTCTCCTCCCAGCTACAGGGCTTGGCAGGAACGTCACTCCTAGAAGAAGAGGCTAGAAGAGCCTGAGGGAAATGAATGGCCGTGTGCTGCAGGGAGCAGGGTAATCATGAGGAGCCCACATGAGGGGGATTATGGTGGAGGAAGTAAAGCTATATACATTGGTGTGAGCGGCTAAGAGACCAGTAATTAGAGCTATGACTAATATACACTGTATACACAGCTCTGATTACCAGTCTCCCAGTATACTAACCTCTCATACCAATGTATATAGCTTTATCACCTTTAGCATAATTCCTTATGTGGTCTTCTCATTATACCACCAGTCTCACACCGCACTTTATATACTGGTGGTATAATGAGGTGCCCACACGAGTGGGGTTATGCTGAAGGAGATAAAGCTCCAGTCTGCCCCAGTCACCAAGGTTTCATGGGGCCTCATGCAGTTGTTTGCTGGAGGACAGTGTCGGAAAGGTGTTCACACCCAACACGCTCCCCGGCAGTCCTCCTGTGACTTCTTCAGGTCTTTATTCTGTTACTCCGGCTGCTACTTCCCAGACTGATTTTGTCTCTGTAGTGATAGGTCACTCAGCCAATCACTGGCCGCAGTGTTGCTCCGCCTCAGTCAGTGATTGCCTGAGAAGGCTCAGAGCTGAGAAACAGACGTCTCAGAAGTAACGGCCAGAGCAGGAAGACGTGACGGAGGACCCTCATGGAAGTGTGGTAGGTGAGAATAGGCAGCTTATTTCCTTTGTGGCCCTATCTGCCTGTCCGTCTATCTTTGTAAGTGGCTACAATTCAGCGGCCAGGTGATGTTCTGTGGACCAGGTGTGGGGATTTTGGCTCCTGTTCTGCTGTATATGGAATTCTGTACTTGTAAGTCACCGCATCAGCAGGGTCAGCTGCCCTGACCTCACTACTACATCTCTGCAGAGAAGTGGCCTGACTCTATGTAGGACTTTCCGGTAACAAACTCCACTCGGCTCCATCTTGCAAATTAATCTCTGCAGCATTGGGACATTTATTAAGACTTAAAAATAGGCTAAAATTTTATGATGCAGATAGGCCTGATGCATGTAACAATATTTGCAGATGCTGTTTGTGTGTGTGTAGTAGTATGTATGTATATATATATATATATATATATATATATATATATATATATAATCTACACATACTTACTGGATATGCAATTTGATCTGGTTGCCGAGGGGAGGGCATACTTTGCTATAATTGGCAATATTTGGCTGCAGGGGGGTATTCCTGGCTACAAGGGGCATTTCTTGCTGCAGTGGGCATATCTGAATACAGTGACCATACCTGACTACAAATGGCATATCTGGCTATAAGGGCCATGTCTGGCATCAGAGGGCATTGTATATGTCTACAGGAAGCATACTTGGCTGCATGGGGCATTTCTCTCTAAAGGGTGCAAATCTGGCTACAAGAAGCATTGCCTCGAGCTATAGGAGGCATATGTAACTACAGGGGGCATTGTTTCTAATTATATAAGCCAAGTAACTAACTTAAAATAATACTGCCTATTATTTGAAGTTAGTTACAGTAATACCTCGGTTTTCGAACGCTTTGGAACTCGAACTGCTTGGTATTCGAACGAAAATTTACCCTGAAGTAGTGTTTGGAATTCGAACTTTGCTCGGTTTTCGAACGTTTTTGTGAGCGTGGATGGTGGGTTGTACCTGGCGAGTTAAGCAGTGGTGAGGCTTCACATACAGTACAGTGCTGTATAAGGCTGCTGGAGTGCATATACAGTGCAGTAGTAGTACAGGCAGTGCACCACCATCTCCCATACATGACAGTGCTTGGATGGGGGGGGGGGACGCTATACAGTAAAGGATGGGTGAGGAGTTGGTGACTACTGTACTATAATTGCTGGTTCTGATGAACATTTCTTATGTTTAATGTCCTGTATAGTACTGTACTGTAGTGATTATACTGAGCACTTATCAGTGTAATAAATGAGTATTGTAGGTAATTATTGGTGGCTGCTGAAACCAATTAATCACATTTACATTATTTCCTATGGGAAGACACTGCTTGGTTCTCAAACTGCCTTCCGGAACCAATTAAGTTCGAGAACCGAGGTACCACTGTACTTGGCTTCTATAATTAGTGTAAACTAACAGTTATACCAATACTATATGGCATATATAGCCTCCTCCATGGGGCACTGTCCACAAGGGTATTAAAGCAAATGGGCTCAAGGTCCGGATCCTTTTCTTTGAATTTCCCGTTTGCATAGTGATCTCATAGAGACGTATCGGCCGGTCTACAACCAGAGATGGTATGATGGCGGTTTTTCTTCAGTGGGCAGATTTGTGCTTTTATGACTTTGCAATATGTGATAGACCTCAAACTCCAAAGCAAAATAAGTGACACAAAAGAAACAAAGACACAACACATTGTAATTAGGTGTTAAATGATCGTAATTTTATTTAAGATTATATGACACCGGAAAAGACCACCGACTCACAAAAAGTCACCCTCCAGCACTCAGGCGAGGAAAAACACCCTATGGGGGAAACCTCAAGGAAGCCATGGCTGGTGAGTTGCCCCTCCTCTGGGCTTAGAGGGTAACACTATTATAAAATTATGTTATCTGAGAAGGGCAGGATAAACTTGAGAAGGGGGCTTCACCAGTTGTTCGGGTTCATTGGGGGCTAATGTCAACCCTACCACTGTGGAGGTAACCCTTCTCTCCCCAGACAGAGAGTGCTGCATTGATGTGTCCACATCTGCCCTGCTCATTCCTTTATGCTCCCTGCAGTCTCTATCAGCCCTTGTGTTTCCCATCCTCTCCATTTCTGATATAATCTGTCTGCCCTTACACTCAGCCATTCACACTGCTGTATATAAAGTTTCTGTCACTGTCCTCCTGCACAGCTCTGTGATTCTCACTTCCTGATTGGTCCATGCTTAACACCCCCCCCCCCCTCTCCCCACTGCTGTCATGTGACCACACAGACCTCTGACAGCAGCCTTGCTTCTCTATTCTAGCCTGTTGTACTACGCTACTGCAATATTGGGATCTGCAGTTCCATCCTGTATCTACAAACTACTGCTGTAGTTTCATTCTTATGCACTTTTATACATTATATTCTACGTGCTGATTGCTATACTGTACAGTACCATAAAACATGACACATTTAGTTGTTTCTAAATGTTTGTTTTATTTGTTGTACATGTTGAGAATAAAAAAAAATCACTTTTGGGGTGTGGAACCAATTGCCTACATTTCAATGATTTCTTATGGGAAAACTTGCTTTGGTTTCAGAGCAGATTTGGATTACAAGCACAGTCCAGGAAGGAATTATACCCGTAATCCAAGGCACCACTGTATTTCTAGATGCTATTGTATTATGTCATACTATGAGCACCTGTTATTTGGCTGTGCATAATACCCTTAGTTCAGGTGCAGACAAGGAACTGTTACAATCTTTAGGATTGCAATCTGATGAAGGGAAAGCTATACTCCCAAAACGCGTTATTGCTATTGTTTTCACATTCTTACAGGGAACCTGTCACCCTGGGAGAACAGGCCAAACCCTCCCGACCCCTGGACAAAGCCCCCCCCCCCCATACTTACTCCCTTCTGCCGGTCCTGTCACTGGGAAATCACTGCAGCTCCTCTGCTCGCTCATTATGTAAATGAGCAGAGATGAGTCCAATACCCATAGGAAATCACAAATCGGACTCATCTCTGCTCATTTGCATAAGCAGCGTGCAGCGGAGCGGCAGAGATTTCTCGGCGACGGGTGTGAGACCGGCAGGATGGTGTAAGTATGGGGGCTCTATCCAGGGGTGGGACTGATTCGGACCGCTTTCCCAGGGTGACAGGTTCCCTTTAAACTAATGCTACTTGATTTCCAATTAAGCCTTATTACTGACTTCTACCTAACCACCTTCCTTGGAGAATTTCGTGGTAGCGCCAGGATCTTATCCACATTCCTTTTTTTCTCTTTGTTCCTGAACGAGACATTGGCCCCTACTTGTGGTAACATTGCGTCAGTTGGATTGTTCGGCCGGAAGCCCTCTCTGTACAATGCAAGCCGCCCCATCTACCTGCGGTTACACGCATAAAGCCTAAGGGGCATCAAGGTGAGTGTCCATCTATACCTTTCTCATATCCTATATTACACCAGCAGAATTACACGAGGCGCCGTCCTCCTTGTACTTTTGTCCCTCTATACGTCACACAATCTGGAAGACATGTTGCTGTTAAAACTTTGTGTGTGGGGAGCATCATCCGGCAGCTGGAAGCCATGAGAGACAACACATGTGGCTGCAGGATGTACATATCACTGAGCTGTTAGTGTTCCATGTATCCCTACTACGGGTACGAATTTCCTTATGTCACCTACGTCATCACACCATCAGGGGGGCAGTGTGTCCTCCCCACATCATCACACCATCAGGGGGGCAGTGTGTCCTCCCCACATGCCAATGAACTCCATTGATTCCTGCTCAACCTACTTGGTGAACCTTGAACGGTTGTTGTTACTCGAATCCCAACTACCAGACCTGACACTCTGTGGGCTCTTCTAGCGTGAGGCGGTCTTCTTCTTCTCCTCCGTCCTAACCGTGAGTATGTGATTCTTCACCACAAGTCACACACTACAAGTTGTCCTGGCAGAGTTTTGCACTACATTGCCCACAGAGGTTAAACGTGTAAGAGAAAGATGTGAAGGTTATGGAAAAAATAAAATAAGAGGAGGAGAGCAGGACTAGAACCCAAGAACATTGCACTTAGGCCCGATACCTAACCCTCCAGGCCACAGCCACATCATACCCATCTATCACCTATAAGCAGTAATGTTCCTCTATACTGATCTCACTATGTGGCCACATCTAATGTCATGATCACTAAGATTACCAATCTTCCTGTGAGCAGTGTGATAGCTATGGGGTATGTGATCTGCCTCTCATGCTGGAGATCTGGGTTCTAATCTCCGTAGATTAATGGAGAAGAATAATTAGAGCGTTCTTATAATTAGTTATATAACAAGTCATTAGTTTGTTTTTTTTAAATGTTAGATTCTTGTTAAATGAATAGAGCTGCCCACAGTGGGGCAGCTCTCTTATACAGAGTACATGGAGTCCCTAACATACAGGGACCTTGCACTGCTATTAGCAAGAAGCCAGCACAGCAGGGTACACCAGCCTGGCATTGGGTATTGAGTCTGGGTCGCTAGCACCAGGCCAGCACTAAGTATCAACCAAAGAATGCAACACATGAAGCATTGGGTACTGAACCCAGGTCTCTATGCCATGCCAGCAGGGAGTGTTGTTCCTGGGAGTCACAGCTCCCCAACACTTAAACAGCATTGGGTAATAATCTGGGTCACTCACACCAAGCCAGTATTGTACCAGGGAGGCCAACACTAAAGCAGCACTGGGTATTGAACCTTAGACTGTAACACCACCTCTGGGACTACCAGGTTCTCAATCCCCTGCACCTGCGCCACCTCCTGCTCAGAGACCTCAGGGAAATAAGTGGGGGTCATGGTCAAAATAAAAGAATTACTGAAAGATTAATCTGTGAAAGGGAACAACCAGGATTAGAACCAAAGAACGCTGCACATGGTCAGGCAGGACACCCAACCCTCCAGGCCACAGACACATGTGATACAATGTATGAGAAGCAGCTGTCAGTAATGTTTCTCTATGATGGATTCACAATGTGGCCACATCTGATGTCATGGCTACTAAAAGGAGCGGTCCGTATTGGGCAGGGGTATGTGATCGGGGTCTCATGCTGGAGACCTGGTGCAAATCACCTAAAGTAGCTTTAATCTGAGGTGTATGGAGATAACGTATGGCATTCTAGTAAGAGGACAACTTTGTATATCAGGGAAATTTATTTGTAAAAAGTGTCAGGACTCTAAATAACAACCAACAAAGGGAATAATACACACCAGGCTACTATTAGCATTGGGGTTTGAACCTGCAGCTCCACCATATCAGATCTGGTTCTTTACCCACTAAGCCAGCTCCTGTCCTATGGAGCAAAGGAAATAAGGAAAGATCACGGGCAAAATAAAGGAATTCCTGTAAGACATGTTTGTCTCCATGTAGCTCTAGCTGTATATAAAAGCGATATGGGGAAGTATAGAAAATGTCTCCTATTTTTATAAACAATATTATTCCCTCAAACAGCCTATTATTTCTGTGTTCACGTTCCCTGCTGCTATATACACCTGGATATACCTAATAATGACTGAGGTAATAGGCAGATAACATGTAATAAATCACAATAGTATAAAGTCTGTGTCCCCCTGTATTGTCCAGGCTGCTCTACACCGGCTACTCACAGGTGCAGTCCCACTACTGACCAGCCTGGTGGATGTGACCTGCTCTATTCCCGACCTGGGCCTGGTCACCCCTCCTTACACAACCTGGCAGCTCCGAGCTCCCCCAGAGTCGCCATATTGGCAGGGCCGTTTCTGTGGTCTCTGCCGCCTGAGGCAAACCTCAGGCAGCCGCCCCACACTAGCGACCCCCCCTGCCTCCCCCCCCCCACCACCACCACCACTCATTCACCACTGTACCCCGCCGGGCTCCCGTCAGCCAGCATCTCCCTTTGCCCTTCAGCCTGTGGTGAGTGTCGGCGAGGGCTGCAGTCGGATCGGTGCGCGCGGGAGCGCCAGGGGGGGGGGTATTCCTATAAGGGCTGCATTCCCATGTCGAGGAATGCCTGTAACCGGAGTCTCCCCCGCCCGGACAGCATCTGATAAGATGCTGAGAGCGGGGGAGAACTCTATTGATAAGTGCCGCGCTGTAATGACAGCACCACGCGCGGCTGATTCACTACAGCATCGCACGTATCAGTACAGTTCTCCCCCGCTCTCAGCATCTTATCAGATGCTGTCCGGGTGGGGGAGACTCCGGTTACAGGCATTCCTCGACATGGGAATGCAGCCCTTATAGGAATACCCCCCCGCGCGCTCCGATCCGACTGCAGCCCTCGCCGACACTCACCACAGGCTGAAGGGCAAAGGGAGATGCTGGCTGACGGCGCGGGAGCCCGGCGGGGTACAGTGGTGAGCGCTGATGACAGGACAGGCAAGCGGCTGCAGGGCTGCTGTCTGCCGCCCCCTGCAGGAGCGCAGAATCTGCCGCCTGAGGCGGAATACTTATTCCGCCTCATGGCAGAAGCGGGCCTGCATATTGGTACTGAGCTTAGTGCAGACACCTGATCAGCATAGCACAGGGAAGCACAGAACTCCTGGACTCAAGTGATCCGACAGCCTCAGCCTCCCAGGTAGCTGGGATTACAGACACACACCACTGGGCCCAGCAAGAGGAGCAGCTACTGTGTAATATAGGAACCTGTGTGATGTAAGGACTACCGCCAGCTAGCTCCACCTGCTGTGTAATATAGGAACCTGTGTGATGTAAGGAATACAGCCAGCTAGCTCCACCTGCTGTGTAATATAGGAACCTGTGTGATGTAAGGAATACAGCCAGCTAGCTCCACCTGCTGTGTAATATAGGAACCTGTGTGATGTAAGGAATACAGCCAGCTAGCCCCACCTGCTGTGTAATATAGGAACCTGTGTGATGTAAGGAATACAGCCAGCTAGCTCCACCTGCTGTGTAATATAGGAACCTGTGTGATGTAAGGAATACAGCCAGCTAGCTCCACCTGCTGTGTAATATAGGAACCTGTGTGATGTAAGGCAGTGATTTTCAACCAGTGTGCCGTGGCACACTAGTGTGCCGCGACACATGGTCGGGTGTGCCACGGGGAAAGTTTCCCAAACTATGGTGCCCCTGTGAAACAGGAGAAAACAATGGGGGGAGAGAAATCTGGGGATGGGGTAGAAACGGGGGAGAGAAACATGAGGATAGGGGGGAAAGAAACAGCGGAGAGAAGCACAGGAGAGAAGCAGGGGGGAGAAGTATGGTGGAGAGAAGCAGGGGGGAGAAGTATGGTGGAGAGAAGCATAGGAGAGAAGCAGGGGGGGAAGTATGGTGGAGAGAAGCAGGGCGGAGAAGTATGGTGGAGAGAAGCACAGGAGAGAAGTAGGGGGGAGAAGTATGGTGGAGAGAAGCAGGGGGGAGAAGTATGGTGGAGAGAAGCAGGGGGAGAAGTATGGTGAAGAGAAGCACAAGAGAGAAGTAGGGAGGAGAAGTATGGTGGAGAGAAGCAGGGGGGAGAAGTATGGTGAAGAGAAGCACAAGAGAGAAGTAGGGGGAAGAAGTATGGTGGAGAGAAGCACAAGAGAGAAGTAGGGGGGAGAAGTATGGTGGAGAGAAGCATGGGGGGAGAAGAAAACAGGCCCAGGTTTCACACTGAGTGAGTATAAATACATTTAGAATCTATATTATTAACTATATGTATAATATGAATTGTTTTAGTGTCATTTTGTGCCATTTTGGTTGGTGGTGTGCCCCAGGATTTTTTAAGTATAAAAAGTGTGCCGCGGCTCAAAAAAGGTTGAAAATCACTGATGTAAGGAATGCAGCCAGCTAGCTCCACCTGCTGTGTAATATAGGAACCTGTGTGATAAAAGGAATACAGCCAGCTAGCTCCACCTGCTGTGTAATATAGGAACCTGTGTGATGTAAGGAATACAGCCAGCTAGCTCCACCTGCTGTGTAATATAGGAACCTGTGTGATGTAAGGAATACAGCCAGCTAGCTCCACCTGCTGTGTAATATAGGAACCTGTGTGATGTAAGGAATACAGCCAGCTAGCTCCACCTGCTGTGTAATATAGGAACCTGTGTGATGTAAGGAATACAGCCAGCTAGCTCCACCTGCTGTGTAATATAGGAACCTGTGTGATGTAAGGAATACAGCCAGCTAGCTCCACCTGCTGTGTAATATAGGAACCTGTGTGATAAAAGGAATACAGCCAGCTAGCTCCACCTGCTGTGTAATATAGGAACATGTGGGATGTAAGGAATACAGCCAGCTAGCTCCACCTGCTGTGTAATATAGGAACCTGTGTGATAAAAGGAACAGAGTTAGGTAGCTCCACCTGCTGTCTCTTCTATATACTTACACCGTGTACAATATTACAGCTAGTGCCACCTGCTGTCTCTTCTGTATAAATACACCATGTAAAAGATCACAGCTAGCGCCACCTGCTGTCTCTTCTGTATACTTACACTATGTACAATATCACAGCTTGCGCCACCTGCTGTCTCTTCTGTATTCTTACACCATGTAAAATATTACAGCTAGCGCCACCTGCTGTCTCTTCTGTATACTTACATCATGTACAGTATTACAGCTAGCGCCACCTGCTGTCTCTTCTGTATACTTACAACATGTACAATATCACAGCTAGTGCCACCTGCAGTCTCTTCTGTATACTTACACCATGTACAATATCACAGCTAGCGCCACCTGCTGTCTCTTCTGTATAGTTATACCATGTACAATATCACAGCTAGCGCCACCTGCTGTCTTTTCTGTATTCTTACACCATGTACAATATTACAGCTAGCGCCACCTGCTGTCTCTTCTGTATATATACACCATGTACAGGATCACAGCTAGCGCCACCTGCTGTCTCTTCTGTATACTTTCACCATGTACAATATTACAGCTAGCACAACCTGCTGTCTTTTCTGTATATATACACCATGAACAATATTAAATCTAGCGCCACCTGCTGTCTCTTCTGTATACTTACACCATGTACAATATTACAGCTAGCGCCACCTGCAGTCTCTTCTGTATACTTACACAATGTACAATACTACAGCTACAGGAAAGAGTGTAGCTCACTAATGCCTAACATTTACTGGTGTCGAGGTAACAAGGTAAACTGCACACCCTAAAAATGAATGGAGAGGAGAACTACAATAACCAGAAAAAAACACAGTCCTCAAGACACCATGAACAGGCTCCTATAGTTTAATCACACATGATAAAAACTAATATGAAAAAAAATTGAATAAAATAAAATAAATCCACAGGGCCCTTGTGGAAAAGGTAATTAAATCATCAGTATAAAATACAAATACCATGTAGAGGTCTAAATGAGAACAGCAACAGATAAAACCAGTGTTCATCCAGTCCTGTCCGAGCTCCAAGTGCTGTTAGTATGTGCAGCAATGGGGATGTGAGATGGTTCTGCACAGGCTCTGGGCTCTAGTAACAAAAGTTTCATAAACAAACAAAAAAACAAACCTGTGTCCTTCCTTGCTGGGATGGGTACGTTGTGACATCAATGTGACCCCATGGGGTTAAGTGAGGATGGCATGCATCCTTACTTAACCCCCTGGGGACCACATTGTTCAGTCTTGCACAGAAAGGGTTAAGTGTGGATGCCATGCATCCATAATTAACCCCTTGTGTGCCATTCTGTAAGCAGCATCTGCCAGATATCGTTTTCCAGACAATTACGTCGGATTTGTTGGACTACATCGATGACCAGCATTTTTTTTTTTTTTTAAATAAAATGTTCAAATGTCCATCGAAGAATTTGAGCTTCCTTCTTCTAATAGTTTTCCATATCTTGTATTTTTTGTTTCATTTTTTTGTTCAGATCATCATATTCAGCCGTATCAGAAAAGTATATTAGAGATTGTCTGGTCTCCTCAAGTTGTGGTTGAACCCAAAACAAAAGGAAAAAACTACACACATAGAAAAAACAAAAACAACCAAGAGGGTGCACAAGAGGGTCCAAGTAACTTATATCCCACTACATCAAGAACCAGACAAGGAAAAACCAACACACAACAACAAGAACAAAAGTCAAAAAACGGATTAGGAGAGGTGGCAGAAAACACCGGAAAAAATGCTCTCAAGAAACCGCAACCGAAGAAAAAACGCTAAATGATTTACCCATAGAAGAAGGAAGCTCAAATCCTTCCATGGACAATATCATTAATCTATCATCGTTTTCTCTCACAAAGGATCACTGTACTGTATTATCCAAGGGACTTACTTTTGTTCCAACCCATCATTTTGATTTATTCAACACCCTGATGGATGTGAATCGTCTGGCTAGATTATTAACCATCAAGCGCCATTTTTCTTTACAGGACACTAAAAATACATCAGTGCACACCCACGTTCTTTGTGATGATAGCACCATAATTAATGAATTTAGTAATTTATTATTTGATGATCAAACTAATCTTGTGGAACTGTTGGATTTGGAATATGAGAGTGGCAATAACATGAGGGAGGATGTGCATAGTGTTAAAGCTTTCCATTCCAATCCAGCGTATTACCCATATAAATCTAGGGTTGAAGCACTGGATAATTTCCAGTTTGCAATGGAGAGAGATCTTCGCCATCTGTATGACACAACACATGTCATCATGTCCCCTTCCAACATTACACATAGGGAACGCCTGGCCATACAACAATTGAGAGATAATGCCAATCTCGTAATAAAAATGGCTGACAAAGGCGGTAAAATAGTGCTGTTGGATAGGGACATGTATACACATTTGGCACAAGACATTCTGGAGGACACAAACACCTATAGAAAATTGTTGAGGGACCCCACGCCTGAATTTAAGGTAGAATTGTGTGCTATTGTTGAAGAGGGTGTTGCTTTGGGTATATTAGATGACAGGGATAGTAATAATCTTATCCCCGCAAACCCTATGACAGCAGTGTTCTATGGATTACCAAAGGTGCACAAGGGGGTTTCCCCCCCTCCTCTTAGACCCATTATATCGGGCGTGGGCTCCCTCAATGAAAAGTTGTGTGAATGGCTCGACAAATTACTCCAGCCACTAGTCATACGTGTTCCTGGCTATTTGAAAGACAGCGGGTCTGTTTTACGCACCTTCCAGAATTTTCATTGGGAAGATGGCGATATGTGGCTCAGCTGTGACGTCACGGCTCTCTATTCCTCTATACCTCACGAACAGGCCCTAGTGGCTCTAGCCCACCATCTGTACAGATACAGTAACTACAGCTTAGAGTTAAGGGAGTACATCCTAGATGTTACAGCTTTTCTCCTCAAACATAATTATTTTTCTTTTGATAACTCTTTTTTTCTTCAGATTAGGGGAGCCCCAATGGGAGCCAAGTTCTCCCCTACTCTAGCTGGACTGTACATGGCATGGTGGGAGGAGATGTATATCTTCTCCCGCATTAACCCTTTCGCCCCGGCCATACGATGGTACGGTCGTTATATTGACGACGTGCTGATCGTGTGGTCGGGCAGAGAGGGCGATGTTGAGGCATTTCTCACATACATTAATCAGAACGAGAATAATCTGTATTTTACCCATTGTGTACACACACATGAAATAGCCTTTTTGGACATATTGCTCACATCTGACTGTAAGACCCATAAGGTACACACTTCCTTATATCGGAAGCCCACTTCGGGCAATACAATTTTACATGCGAGCAGTAGTCATCCAGCCCACACTGTACGGTCTGTCCCTGTGGGAGAGCTCACACGAGTCAAAAGATCCTGTTCATCGAATGACATGTATCATGTCCAAAGTGAACAGGCTTGTACTCGTATGAAAGCGAGAGGCTACAAGCCCTCTCATTTAAACAGGGCCCGAGATATGGTAGCTAAAAAAACAAGAGAGAACTTACTTAAAGCAAAAATCAAAACAAAACAGTTTGATCCTCACAATAAAACTCATGATCCCACAGTAACCTTTTCTACAAAATTTTCTCCGGAATACTCGCAAATAACACGTATACTACATAATAACTTACAAATCCTGAGACAGGATACTATCCTTAAAAATATTATTGACCAAGGGATAAGATGCGTGGCATGGAAAGGACAGTCACTTGGCGATCTATTATCGCCCAGCATGCTTAAACCACTACAGCCGAGTACAGCCAGAAATATAGTGGGTAACCACAGATGCGGATTACCCAGATGTAATATGTGCAAGTACACATCTACGGTTAAGGAATACAGTAATTCCAGTGACACCAAAACATTTAAAATAGAGGAATTCATTAACTGTGAAAGTGACTTTGTTGTCTATATCATCATGTGCCAAACACGTAATCTTAAATATATTGGCTGCACGACTCGTAAACTCAAAAAACGCATCAGTGAACATCTAACAGATATAAGAAAGGGAAATAACACCAGCTCCTCGGGAACATCTAAACATTTTATTGAGAAGCACCAAGGGGACTCTGCACCCTTTCAGTTTTATGGTATTAAAAGGGCACACAAACCCCTGAGGGGTGGTGACAAACATAGAATACTGCTGAATATGGAGGCGGAGTATATCTTTAAAATAGACACAAGATTCCCCCATGGTCTCAACTTTAAAAACGATTTACTTTACCATTATACATATTAGGTATTTGTTGATCATATATCTGTTTAGTTTGCATTTCATTGTTGATATTGTTATCATTTATTCACAGTTCACTTTTTGCGTTTAGCCAGTATGCGTTGCGGTTTCTGTTATTTCACAAGATTCATCATCCTGGCTCAGCCTGGCTTATGTTGTATATCATTTTTAAGTTATTCTTTTTCAGGCATTGCCCCACTTTTTTGTTGTATAACATTAGAGCATTTCCTTCTATTAGTTTTCTGTTTAGCTCCTGTTCACACGTATGACTCACAATAACATGCTTGTCTGTCCATATTATAAGTGCACTATTAGACATATAACAGAGTATTATTATCTTTATTGATTACAATATACATAATTCATTTACACATTCATTTTAAGGGTCCGGCTTTTACAGATAGTCACGACATGCCCATAATAATGTTTAGCACTGCTATTTGTGCATACTGAATTCCATTTGGCATACGGTCCTAGTAACGCCCAGACCACTCACCTGACAGGTGTTCGCTGCATGTCACCTGTGACGTTCACCATGCGTCATTCGTGACGCATGCACACCCACACTCATGATTGGTTAACTTTTGCTTTTAACATATGCTACTTGCTATGCTCATTAGACCATGATTAAGCGCGCATGCGCGCGAAACGCGTAGGTTCTTCCTGTATACCGCACATGAGCTGTTTTTACTTTTTGGTATGAAATAAAGATTTTGCATATTTTTAACTCGGAGTGCTGGGACCATCACCTTTTGTTATTATATATAGCCTGTGTGCAGTGTAATATATATAGCCTGTGTGCAGTGTATGGTATATAGCCTGTGTGCAGTGTATGATATTCAGCCTGTGTGCAGTGTATGGTATATAGCCTGTGTGCAGCGTATGACATATAGCCTGTGTGCAGTGTATGATACATATAGTCTGTGTTCAGCATATGACATATAGCCTGTGTGCAGTGTATGGTATATAGCCTGTGTGCAGCATATGATATGTAGCCTGTGTGCAGCATATGATATATAGCCTGTGTGCAGTGTATGGTAAATAGCCTGTATGCAGAGTATGATATATAGCCTGTGTGCAGCATATGACATGTAGCCTGTGTGCAGCATATGACAAGTAGCCTGTGTGCAGCTATATATGCCATGATCCTTAGGGTATATTCACATGTACCATATCCTGTCTAAAAAAAGACAGAGGAGTGCGGCCTTCAGGGTTGGGAGGTGGATTTTTTGAACTGAATGGACAAACATGTTGCCTAGATACCAATAAAGTCTAGTACCTGTGTTTGCCTGGATACAATTAAGGCCTAGCACCTGTGGTTGCCTGGATACCAGTGATGCCTAGTTCCTGAGGTTGCCTGGATACCACTAAGGCTTAGTACCTGTGGTTGCCTGGATACCAGTGATGCTTAATACCTAAGGTTGCCTGGATACCAGTGAAGCCTAGTACCTATGGTTGCCTGGATACCATTAAGGCTTATTACCTCATAGTTGTCAGCACTCCTGGGTATGACCCGGTAAGCCTAACCTCGATGGGGGCGGGGCTTACCGGGTCTGTTGGCAACTATGCGTACCTGTAGTTGCCTGGATACCAGTGAATCCTAATACCTGTGGTTGCCTGGATACCATTGATGTCTAGTACCTGTGGTTGCCTGGATACCATTGATGTCTAGTACCAGTGGTTGCCTAGATACCAATGAAGCCTAGTATCTGTGGTTGTCTGGATATCAATGAAGCCTAGTAGTTGTGGTAGCCTAGATACCACTGATGCATACTACCTGTGGCTGCCTATATACCACTGATGCCTACTACCTGTGGTTGCCTATATACCAGTGAAGCCTAGTACCTGGGGTTCCATCGAATAAAATTGTGTCCATTTCTTTCACAAGGCCCCATTCCAGGGCCGTCTCTTCCATTGGGCAGGATAGGCAGCTGCCCGGGGCCCATGGGTTATAGGTGCCCCCCGCCCCCACACACTCCTCTATTTCGGTCCTGGCAAGCCACACCGCCTGTAACGGCCCCAATGTAAAAGCAAACATGCCAGTTTTGGCTGCTTCCTCCCCATTTTACAGAATCTGGCAGGGACATCGCTCCTTCATCTGGCTAGAAGAGCCTGAAGGAATAGAAGATGGCCGTGTGCTGCAGGGAGCCAGGTATAGAGGTGCCGATAATGCTAAAGGAGGAATAAGATATACATACAGGTGTGAGAGGCTAGTATACAGGAATAGGAGACTGGTATCCAGAGCTGTAAACATTGATGTGAGACTGATGGTATAAGCAGTATGATGATAGAGGGGCAGGATGAAAAAGGGGGTAGTAGTATGATGATGGAGGGAAAGCAGGATGATGAGGGGGCAGTAGCTTGATGACGGAAGGGAAAAATTATCACAAAGGGCCCCTTCATGATCATTTTTCCCCTCCATCACTAAACTATAACCCACTTCATCGTCCTCCTGCCCCTCCATCATGATACTACTACTCCTTCATCATCATGCCACTATCCCCTTCATCATCATCCTCCCCCTCCATCAGCATACTACTTCCCCCTTCTTCATCCTGCTCCTGTGTCATCATACTACTACCTCCTTCGGAAGAGGGTAGTAATATAATGACGAAGGGGCAGGATGAAAAAGGCGGAAGTAGTATGATGATGGAGGGGCAGGATGATGATGAAGGGGATAGTAGCATTATGATGAAGGGGATAGTAGCATGATGATGAAGGGGATAGTAGCATGATGATGAAGGGGTAGTAGTATGATGATGGATTTGTGGGAGTATAAGGGGGTAGTACTTTGATGATGGAGTGGAAGGAGGATGACAAAGGTGGGTAATAGTATGATGATGGAGGGGCAGAAGGATGATGAAGGGTGTAGTGGTATGATGATGGAGGGGCAGAAGAATGATGAAGGATGTAGTAGTATGATGATGGAGGGGCAGGAGCCAGAGATATTATGTCTGTTGTTAAACCCTGTCTGTACAGCAGCATGTAAGTGATACAGAGTTTATTTATGCTGAAGCATGTAAAGTAGAGATGAGATTCTTATCTGTGCATTATCAGGCAAACACGTCTTCATTACAGAGAAGCCAGTGAAGACAGGTTCTGCTCTCTCCATTCTGTGCCTATGAAGAGGGGAGGGGCCGAGGGAGATGAGGGAGCAGGAAGAGGTGACATGAAGGTCAGCTGTTTGTAGACTGTCTGGGCACCTAAAACACTGGATTCAGAGGTCAGAAAGGTCAGTGCTTATCTATGAACTTATTGAGAGAAGATTGCAGAGTGTTGTGCTTTGCAAGACTGCTCCGTGCTCAGTCACTCCTAACAGCCCCTACCCTCTCCATAGCCACATAATGGACACAGAAATCCTGCTTCTTCTGAAGTGAGGGGGGAGGCTGGGAGATAGCTTTTTCAGTCCAGAAGGAAACTCTTTTGGTTTATAAAACCTTATACAGAGTTTCTTAAAATTGCTTGTACTGTTGATATTGAATGTTTTCAAAAAAATGACCCTGAAATGACAGTTACACTTTAACCTCCTGGGGGCCAGATTGTTCAGTATGGCACCCAAAGGGTTAAGGGGGATGCAATGCATCCTCCTTAAACCCCTTGGGTGCCACACTGTAAGCAGCTATCTGTAAAGATGCTGCACACTGTAAGGTGCAGAACACCGCTCACAATGATGGGTGTTGTGCTCCTGTTTGTATGTCCTGTGGATTATGGCGGATTCGGTGGACTACGTCGAAGACCAGCAGTTGTTGGGATTTTTTTTAATAAAATGATCAACAAGAGGTGTGGGAGTGTTTTTATTTGAATAAAAAAATTTCACTTGTGTCTTGTCTTTATTTCTTTACTATATAGACTTAGTAGTGGAAGCCGTCTAATAGACGGAATCCATTACTAAGTCAGGTCTTAGTGTTAGCCGGGTAACACTAACCCCCCCATTATTACCCCAGTACCCAATGCCACCAGGGGTACTGGGAAGAGCTGGGTGCCAGTGGTCCCAGAGCGTCAAAATTGGCGCTTCTGGACTGGGCGGCAGCAGCCTGGTATTATTAGGCTGGAAAGGGCTAAAATTAATGTCCCTTCCCACCCTGGCACTACTAAGCTGCTGTTGTTTGGTTTTTTACCCGGTTGGTTATGAAAATAGGGGAAACCCTACGCGTTTTTTTTAAAATAAATAATAAAAAAAATCATAGGGTCCCCCCTATTTCCATAACCAGCTGGGTTAAAAATCTGCAGATGATCTTTCCGGCCGCAGTGTTCTGATGCAGGCGAATCAGCGCGCGCCTGCATCAGAACTCCTTACAGCACACAATGAAGCAAGCGGCCGGAGCCGCTCGCTTCATTGTGTGAACTGACAGAGCTTTCTGCGGCCGCAGAAAACGGACATGTCAGTTGTTTGCGCCGCCATAGGGGATCCCGGCCGGGGCGTATACGACGCGTATACGCTCCGGCCGGGATCCTATAGCAGAATAGGCAGCGTTCCTAGGCGTACAAAGTGCATACAAATACCGTACCGTACAAATACCGTTCCCTGTGATAGTGGAGTAATACTGCTTCCCTGCTTTCCCAGGGAGCGTAAACTTTATTAAAATAGCTTAACAATTGTTTAGCTGCTTTAGTAAAGTTGATTTAGATTTGAATATTTGATCACATATTCAATCAAACTCGAATCTTTCGAACAGTGCAGTATTCGATTGAATATTGTTCGTTCATCTCTAATGTAAAGCGGTAACACCCGAAAATTACAGTTATCATCTCGTGCACGCTGCAGAGATGGGTCCGATGCACATAGAGAATTAATGGATCCATTCAGACGGGGATATCTCCGCCCCGGGACCGGCTCCAGGACTTGGAGAGAAAGGGTAAATATAAGGGTCTCTAGCGGGGGGCCGGGCGGTCTTCACCCCGGCACGGGAGGTGACAGGTCTCCTTTAAGGGGCTGCCATTCCGTGCCTCTCCTCCTCAGGTGCTGGGAAAACCTGGATCCAGTCCTGGGAAAAGTTAAATGAAAGCGGGCTGATAATCAGATATCAAAGATAATGAAGCGCTTCACTTCTTTATTACTGTCAATTTGCTCATCGCTACTGCTAAGGACTCGCCTCTGTTAAAGAGTTAAATGGGTCTTGTTTCCACTGTGTAACATTGTAAACATAAAAAGTTTGTTTATTTTATAAGGTTTACCAACTCTTTAAAGCATACCAAGTTCTGCATGACTTGTAATGTAGTACTGCATTTACTAGCGTGTACTATAGAATAGATCCATATTCCCTGGGGATAGCTTCAAGGACTACGATGCACAAAGCAGATAGTTGTGCAGAAGTGTGCCAGTAGGAATACAGTGTAAGGGTAGGTTCACGCGTACCGGATCCGCAGCGGATTTCACGCTGCGAGTTTGCAGTGAAATCCGCTGCGGATCCCGTAGTGTGAAGCTGAATGGGTCCCATACACGCAGCGGATCTGCTGCCTGTATGGGACCCAGCCGTTTCACCCCCTTGCCGCCGCCCGTCCGCCAGGGCCGGCCTTTAGGTTACAAACACACTTGGGGGGTCTGCAGCGAGTCTCCATGCTGCGTTTTTGCAGCGAGACTCGCTGCAGATCCCGGCCCTATACTTTTAATGGCAGACAAACACGCAGCAGGGATGTACATTCCCTGCTGCTGAGTTTGTCTGCAGCCCACCCCATTAACCCCCCGGCCGCCGGAGCTGATACTTCACCTGATCCCGGCTCTGGCGGTTCCCGATGTCTTCAGCAAGCCGGAGCGGGGACCAGGTGAAGTATATGCTCCAGCCAGCCGCCCGCAGCCCCGGCCGCCCGATCGCCCCCCCCGCAGCACCGATCGCACGCCCCCCCCAATCGCCCCCCCGCAGCCCCGGCCGCCCGATCGCCCCCCCCTGCAGCACCGATCGCACGGCCCCCCCCCCGCAGCACCGATCGCACGCCCCCCCGCAGCCCCGGCCGCTCGATCGCCCCCCTGGCAGCACCGATCGCCCACCTGCAGCCACCATGGGGGGGGGGGGCCATCGGGCGGCAGGGGCTGCAGGGGGGCGTGCGAGCGATCGGTGCTGCGGGGGCGTGCGATCAGTGCTGCGGGGGGGCGATCGGGCGGCCGGGGGCTGCGGGCGGCTGGTTGGAGCATATACTTCACCTGGTCCCCGCTCCGGCTTGCTGAAGACATCGGGAACCGCCGGAGCCGGGATCAGGTGAAGTATCAGCTCCGGCAGCCGGGGGGTTAATGGGGTGGGCTGCAGACAAACTCGCAGCAGGGATGTACATCCCTGCTGCGTGTTTGTCTGCCATTAAAAGTATAGGGCCGGGATCTGCAGCGAGTTTCGCTGCAAAAACGCAGCATGGAGACTCGCTGCAGACCCGCCAAGTGTGTTTGTAACCTTAGGGTGTGCGACCTGTGCGCTTGCACAGGGCGCCTCACTCCCGCCCAGCTGGGGGCGCTCCGGCAGGCAGAGAGCTGCACTGCTCATTTAACTACAAATAGAAGATAGATGTGCTGTGTTTCTGCAGGAGCTCCGGCAGAAACACAGCACATCCAGGGCACATCTGGGCATATGGCAGATGCCAGAGGGGCTGCTCCCTGCCTTGGCCGGTCTCCTCTGCCTCCCTAATCTACTTTGCATCCTGCCTGCACTTCTCTCTGTACAAGGCTGTGTGGTACAGATGCAGGTAATGGTCCTCCATAATACAGGGGGCGCTGTTGGGGCCTCTAAACTACACTCTGTAGTGTCCTCCCTGCACAGCTTACCACAGGCAGCTCCTGCAGTGAATGTAATTATCCCAGGGCTGCTTCTTAGTGTCCTGCAGTCTGGTCGGGAGAAGGAAGGGGGTGGGAGTTGCTGCTGCTGAAGCTGTGAGTTGCAGTCCTCTCCTATACTGTGCCCCCAACCTCTTCCGGGTCATAGGTCATGAGCTGCTGTCCTGCTGCTTCAGTAAGTGTATGTGTGTGTATGTTTAAATGGAGTGTGTAAGTGTGCACATTTACATGTATGTCTGTGTAAATCCAATGTGTGTGTATCATGTGCACATAGATGTGTATGTATATCTGTATATGCAGTGTCTGTGTAAGTCTGCATATGGATGTGTATGTATGTCTGTGTGTGCAGTGTGTGTGTATGACTGTATATGCAATGGGTGGCTATGTTGGTGTCCGTGTCTGTGTTTGTATGTATTTGTATGTGCAGTGTGTCTCTGTGTATATATGGATATGTATGTATGTGTGTATATGTGTGCATATGGACGTGTGTATGTAAGTATGTATACCCAATATGTGGCTATGTTGGTGTGCATATGGATGTCCGTCTATATGCAGTGTGTGTGCTCATATAACTGTGCATTTGTATGTATTTGTATGTGCAGTATGTGTATGTGTGCATATGGACAGGCCCGGACTGGCCATAGGGCAGTTCTGGCAAATGCCAGAGGGGCCGACTCCCTCTGGGCCGGTCCCGACCCCCTACATGCTCGCCCAGCTACTTCCTCGCCCAACTCTGTACAGCCGCTGCTGCACAGGGCCGACTCCAGAACAGCTAGGGGGCGCCCGGCCCCCCTGCACTGACGCAACTTTGCTCACTGAAACACCCGGCAAGCTGACCCCCCCCCCCCCCCTCAGAAGAACAGACCCTGGACACCGGACAGTATGTGATGTCTGTACCTCCCTCCCTCTAGACCAGGGTTTCTTAACCTGCACTGAGACACAGGTTGAGGGAGTACACTGCAGGCATCACGGCAGAAAAGAAAGAAGAGGATGGGAGAGTTTGGAAACTACACAGGTAGAGCACTGTCGGCTCCTCTCACATGCAGCCGACAGTGCAGTGTGTAATGTTAAAAACGGCCCTGCAAGATAAGGCTGAAGCCGCCCCCACATACACCGAGCTGAACAGTGAGCTGTGCAGAAAGTAACATCAATCAGTCGGCTGTATGTGGGGGCAGCAGCAATCCTTATCTGTAAGACAGGCCGGGCTTCCTGTCAGTGTGCTGTGACCTGTGACCTCTGCCGGCCTGTGTCCCTCCTCCCCGTGCAGCTCCAGGATCCTCTGCCCCTCCTCCATGCTGTCCTGTGCCTCTGCTGGTTCCTTAGTAAGTAAGCCTGTCTATGTCCTCTCTCTCCTCTGTCTGTCCAGCAGTCTATCTATCATCTATCTATCTATCTATCTATCATCTATCTATCTATCTATCTATCTATTCAAGGCAATATACTGCGGCACTCCAAATATAGTGAAAAATCTTCAAAGTGGTTTATTCAATCCATATAACAGGTAATGCGACGTTTCAGCTCTGACAATGAGAGCTTTTCTCAAGCGTGTGAACACATCTAACATTCAGGTGTATTTATAGGTCAAAGTGCAAAGTAATAAAGTGGCAATCATCATTAAACAGTGCAAAAAGTTGATATTAAGTGCATTATAAGGTCTGATATAAGGTCACTAGATCATTCATACTAAGATCGCTACCACTAAAGCTCACCGATTATCATGGGGTGCAGGGATCGGCTCCGGAACCGGAATCGTTCCCCTGACATCAGTGTACTGTCCCATCCCAGACATAATCTAGATGAAATCATATCACTGAACCCCATGGGGGCTATAGGGTGGTGCGTCTTATATCATGCATACTACACCATATTGTTGTGTTGGGCTTCTGGCGGCAACAAATAGTAACATGTGGATAACTCGTTATGAAGCCTCTCACGGACAGAGATGTACAATAAAGGAAATATTACTGATGATCAATCTTGGTGATCGCCCGTTGTATGCTCTGAAAAAATAGCTTGATTTAGATCTGAAAAAAATAGAAAAAGATAATAAATATCAAATTAAATATATTATAGATGTATTCATTAATTCTAAAGGAGAGATGTTACGCAATCAAGTGGGGACATAGAAGGATGATGGTTACATTCATACTCGACAGTACCTAGTATCTATCTATCTATCTATCTCCTATCTATCTATCTATCTATCTGTCTATCTATCTATCTATCTATCTATCTATCTATCTATCTATCTATCATCTATCTATCTATCTATCTATCTCCTATCTATCTCCTATCTATCTATCTATCTATCTATCTATCTATCTATCTATCTATCTATCTATCTATCTATCTATCTATCCATTATCTATCTATGTCCATCTCCTCTTTCTTCTACCTATCTAGTAAGAGTATGCAGCAGGACAACTACACAGGTGTGCAGGTTTCCAGTAGGAATGATCTCAGTTGTGGTACTTCCAGTTCCAGTGATAGGTGTGTGCTTTTATTCCACAGCAAAGTAACAGGTGCAGCACAGCAATACAAAAAGTCAGATGCAACATTTCATCGTTGTCTACCGCTGTTTTTGAGCATGCTTGTAAAAGGCGGTGGAGATTGCTAAAATGTTGCATCTATGAAATGTTGCATCTAATTTTATTTGTGGAATCCCACCAGCCCCTGTGTCATAATGGGAGTCTATGGGAGGCTTGTGCGCCTCCTGTCTTTGCGCTGAAGAATGAACATGTCCATTCTTCAGCGTGGAGAGAGGAGGCGCGCAAGCCTCCCATAGACTCCCATTATGACACAGGGGCTGGTGGGATTCCACAGGGGAGAATTACGCCAGTTTTGCTCTCTGTGAACAGAGCCTTAGGCCATATCGCCCAGCCCTAGAAACAGCATTGGGAAAAGTTGGCTACTATATAGCCATTATATTATTATGATTGACAGATGACAGGAGAGCAGACATCCTGTATAATTGTTCTGCGTCTGATCACTGCTGTATACTCTTCTATATCCTGCAGGACAATAATACTCTTCAACATCTGTATAGATTGGTATCTGATTGTATGAGAAACTTTTTCTGTGCCGCACAGTTTACACGATGGATTCGGGGAGAATTGTATGTGGGCTGGTGGGGTGTGTGTGCCAGGGCTGCTTTTCAGTCCCAGTCCGGCCCTGCATATGGATATGTATGTATGTCTGTGTGTATGCAGTGTATGTGTGCATATGGATATGTATGTAAGTATGTCTACCCAATATGTGGCTATGTTGGTGTGTATATGGATGTCTGTCTATATGCAGTGTGTGTGCACATATAACTGTGCGTATGTATGTATTTGTATGTCCGTATGGATATGTATGTATACATATCTGTGTGTATGTAGTGTGTGTCTGTGTCCATATAGATGTGTATATGCAGTGTGTGTTTGTGTGTCAGTGTGCATATGTATGTGTGTGTATGTGTATATGTTTCTTCTCTATTACAAAAAGGAGCACATCAGCCAGATGCAGATCCGAGCATATGAGGACTGCTATTTCTGGTGATACATATTGACATGTATGTGTATATGCAGTGTGTCTCAGTGTGCATATGATGGTGTGATTCTTGTATATGCATTATGCAGTAAGGGTATAGTATATATGTAGGGAAACAGTAGGTAGAAGAAAAGTGCACTATGCATGGATTGTTTTTTCCCAACCACAGCATAGAAACACAGTAAAATGAATGAATTGAGCAGACTGACCCCCCTCCTTTTCCCAGATGAGCAGGGCATGCATTTGCAACCTTTTGAGCAAACCAGCAAGTGGACCTGTATAGTTATAAATGCCAGGGCTGAATCTCAGTCTCAGTCCGACCCTAAGCACATCTAACTTCTGTTTGTAGTTAGATGTGCAGTGCAGTTCTCTGCCGGAGCGCCCCTGGCCGCCCTCCTCCTGCAGCGCTCAGCTCCTCTCCTGCCCTGGGCGGCGCTGGAGCATGACGTCACCTTGACCGCACGTCCAGCCAATCAGTAAGGGGACGTGCGGTCTGGGTGACGTCATGCCATGCCAACCCTCAGGTAAGAGAACTCTCGGGGGTGATGGTTGTGTGGGGGGAAGGCTGGGGGTGATAGTTGTGTGTGTGGGGGGGCTGGGGGCGAATGTTGTGGGGGGGGGGGGGCTGGGGTGATAATTGTGTGTGGGCGGGGGGGCTGGGGTGATAATTGTGTGTGGGGGGGGGGGGGAGATTTGTGTGTGTGGGGGGGGGGCTGGGGGTAAGAAGCTGGGGGGGGGGCTTGGGGTGGTAGTTGTGAGGGGGAGAGGGCTGGGGGAGATAATTGTGTGGGGGAGGGCTGGGGTGATAGTTGTGTGGGGGAGGGCTGGGGTAATAGTTGTGGGGGAGGGCTGGGGTGATAGTTGTGTTTGGGGGGCTGGGGGTTAGAAGCTGTGGGGGAGGGCTGGGGTGATAGTTGTGTGTGGAGGGGCTGGGGGTGATAGTTGTGTGGGGGAGGGCTGGAGTGATAGTTGTGTGGGGGACACCTGGGGTGATAGTTGTGTGGGGAAGGGCAGAGGGTGATAGTTGTGTGGGGGAGGGCAGAGGGTGATAGTTGTGTGGGGGAGGGCAGAGGGTGATAGTTGTGTGGGGGAGGGCTGGGGTGATAGTTGTGTGTGGGGGGGCTGGGGGTTAGAAGCTGTGGGGGAGGGCTGAGGGTGGTAGTTGTGTGGGGGAGGGCTGGAGTGATAGTTGTGTGGGGGAGGGCTGAGGGTGGTAGTTGTGTGGAGGAGGGATGGAGTGATAGTTGTGTGGGGGAGGGCTGGGGGTGGTAGTTTGGGGGGCTGTAGTTGGGTGGGGGCTGTTTTGTGGGAGGCTGGTGGTGTTAGTTGTTTGGGGGGGCTGGGGGTGGTAGTTGTGGGGGAAGCTGGGGTAGTAGTCATGTGAGCGACTGTGGGGGGAGTTGTGTGTATGGCTCGGGAGGGGGGGTCGGATGATAGGTGTTGTCTGGAGGCATGGGAGGCTGAAAGAGCTTTATGTTAACTTAAAGGGGGGGGGGCGCCGAAAAAAAGGGTTTGCACAGAGAGCCATTTACCCTAAGGCCGTCCCTTAGTACGGTACGGTAGATTACTTTATTCTTATGGTGCCACAGATAACATTATACTCACCTGAAATCGAACCATCAACTGTATGTGTGAATGGACACTGAAACAGATAGGGCATTTTCCCTTATCTGTCATGGCGCCCGATAAGATGAAAATCTGGTGCCGGAAGTGATGTATGGCTGTATATGGCTGTAGCGCCAATCCCAGACGTTGACTACACGCAGAGGTGGTTTGCAGGAATGAGTTCCAGTTGATGTATATACTCTATTATACTTTGCACCGCAGTTATATGATTTGTACACCGTGATGATTGTATATGTATTAACTCCATGTTATGCATGGGCGGATTCCGTCCTCCGTCCAAAGAATGAACACGTTCATTCTTTGGACAGAGGGCTGAATCCGCCCGTGCATAGAATGGAGTGTGACACGAAGCTGGAGACGCGCGCCTGCATGAAGTCCGCCGGTGGGTGCTAGCTGCGGAATGCACAAAGGGTTATCCTTCGCCATTCCGCAATGTGCACGTACCCTTAGAGTGTATGAAGGAAGGGACACGCGAATCCAGCTCCCAGATGCCCCCCCATCCTCCGAGTTAGAGGGAGGATCGTTTGGGAACTGATCTTCCCACTGCGGGATAAAGGTTACCACCTGTACAGATATAGCTTTTATACCAGCACCCCCTCTTCCGCTCCCTCACTGCCCGAGCTACTGTAGCTTTTGGTGCAATCCAAAAACATCAGAAGCAGTAATAGAGCCCTAATATTTAGCAGCCATGGAGCGGACCCAGCGCTTCTGGATATGAAGGACCCCGTATCGCACCAGGGCAACATTTTCCAGGTGACGTCCCCCACACTGGAAAACAGGAGACCCAGAAGAAGTGCAGAGTGTGGGGTAACAGGGGGATCAGGAAGGACACATTTTTCCAGTGTGACACCTGTCCTGATCCCCCCGGCCTCTGCATACAGGATCGCTTCAAGGCGTACCACATGTCATTGGAGTTCTACATTTTCTAAATTCTATCCCTTATTCCTATTTCAGGGGTCATGTTGATCCATGGATTAATTCAATTGCCATTTTGGAGTCGGGAAGGAATTTTTTTCCCAGTGATGAGGCTACTGTCGTCTGCCTTACAAGGTTTTTTTGCCTTCCTCTGGATCAAAATAGGTTAATTTTGATGGACACCTGTCATTTTCAGCCTTATAAACTAATAATTGGCCTAAAACCTTCAAATAAATTAAAAATTGTCCCTTTTCCCCAACTAAATAGGCATGGCCGCCATTCCCATTAGAGGCTTGCCATGATGCAATTACAAAGTCCTTGTGCTGCCAGGAGAGTAGAAACCCCCCACAAGTGACCCCATTCTGGAAACTACACCCCATAAGGAATCTAACAAGGGGTGCAGTCGGGATATGGCCCCCTGGTGACGGGCACATTTGTGCCGTGAAAAGGAAAAAAATTGTATTTTACACTTTCACAGCACATGTTCTACAAATGTGCCCATCACCAGTGGGGTCCATATGCTCACTGCACCCCTTGTTAAATTCCTTGAGGGGTGTAGTTCCCAGAATGGGGTCACTTGTGGGGGGTGTCCAGTGTTTTGGCAGCACGAGGGCTTTGTAAATGCGATATGGCCCTTGAAATCCTTGAAATGGTGAAATATAACGGAGGCGTTGAAATTCACTAGGCGCTCCTTTGTATCTGAGGCTTGTGGTTGCGTCAAATAGCGCAATAGGGCCACATGTGGGGTATTTCTATAAACTGCAGAAACGGGGCAATAAATATTGGGGTGCATTTCTCTGGTAATAGGTTTATAATTATGAAAGATATTGGATTATAATTAAATTTTCAATTTTCTTACACACTTAGCTTTTATTTCTGTGACCTAAAGGGTTAAAACACTTTCTGGATGTGCTTTTTGCACAGTTTGGGGGGGATGCAGTTTCTGAAATGGGGTGCTTTGTGGGGCTTCATAACATACAGTCCCCTCACATACACTTCAAACGTCAACTGGTCCCTTGAAAAATCAGATTATGAAACTCTTGTGAAAATGCTGCTAAACTTTGAAGCTTTCTATTGTCTTATAAAGTTGAAGGCAAGTTTAATAAATGCCGCCAACATAAAGTAGACTTATTGCTTATGCTATTTAATATATAATTTATGTGGCATAACCATTGTCCTTAGCACAAAATTTCAAAGTTAGAAAAAATGCAATTTTTCACGTTATTTTGGGGTTTTTCATAAACATAGGCTGTAAGTTATCGAATGAGCCAGGATAGGTAACAGCATCCTGAAGTTATTAATGGATAAAGTGACACACGTCATATTCCTGAAATTTGGTCCGGTCCTTAAGGCCATTTTGGGTTCTGTCTTTAAGAG